>NC_081414.1:442585163-442682663 GCF_030272615.1 Cryptomeria japonica | reverse complement strand
TTATTATCTTATAATGCAAACAAAATATGTATGGAAATTATATGTATGGCATATGTTTTAATTTAAGGTTTGATGTAATGTATGGTTAAATTGCAATGAATGAACTTAATCATGTTATCTATATTTTTAACCTATTGAATAAATTTAACCATTGATTAAGTATAATTATGTTATTAAGTTAATCAACTTAATTGGAGTAATTAGTGTGAGTTGAGTTAGTGGTGAACCAAGTAACCACATTGGGAAACCCCTTAGGTATTAGTTTAGTCTTCCGCTGTGTAATTTGAACTTAATGTTAACTCAATTTATCATTAAACTAATTAAAGTTTTAAAAAAAAATTTGTTTACACTCTTATCTAGTGTTTTAGTTTTATTCCTTCGGGGTTGTCCTTGCGGGGCATTACATTGCATGCAAAAAAAATGATTTAAAAAAACCAAAAGCACATGCAAAAAAAAACTTTACTTAAAAAAGAAAAAAATAAACAATTTGTTTTTTTAATTAAAAAATGCATGCATAAAAAAATGATTTAAAAAATAAAAAAAGATGCATGCAACAAAGAATTTTTTTTTTATATTAAAAAAACTAATAAAAAAAATTAAGTTTTTTTTTTATTTTAAAAAATCTTAATTTTTTTTTTTAAATTCCCTTGCGAGCCTACCTACAGGTACCTTGTGGATGCAGGGTATGCGGTCCTACCTGTAGGTATAGTTTGTGGCCCTAGGGCCTGCAAAAGGCCAAAAAATAAATGCCCCCCACAAAAAAAAAAATGAATTTTTTTTAATTTCGATTTTTTAAAAAATCAATAAAATAATAAATAAAAAAATTACGTGTACTAGACCTGTGTCCATACGGCTAGCAAAGGAGGGGAAATTTTTTCTCCGAAGCAAACGGTGTCTGATCTAAGTGAATGAAGAAGTAATCTTGGGATTTTTGGACGTTCTAAGTTCGATGGCAATGTTGATCTGAGCCTAAAGTGCTCTGGTTGTTGGAAATCGCAAATATCTCCTAAAAAGGCGAACAGGGTTTTCAGATCTGGAGCTCTGATACCATGTTAGGATTCCTGGAATGTGAATCACACAAGCCCAAATATCTTCTGCAAGAATACCTGTCACACATAAAGATAAAATTGAACAACAAAGAGAATTGAAGACAATTAACAATAATTGAATGTATTGTTTTGAAATTGCTTATTGCTTACTTACAATGAAGGATATGACATCCTTATAAATAAATCTAACTCTAAAGATAAAACCCCCAAATGGTGGAGTCTACAAGATAGACTGAGAGTTAAAAAAGAATGCATGAATCAGTCATGTATGCATAGAAAGTATAATAGACTAATTAATGCATGAAGCTCTCAAAAATCTAAACATAGTTTTATTTTCCTAGTTTGCATTATGCATGGAGATACATATTAATTAATTATTCATAATTAATTAATTTATTAACTAACAGAAAATGCCCAAAAATAATTACTAACTAAAGCATTGATTATTTAGTGAATTAATTCCATTTAAGTGAATAATTAATATATAAATTATTTACTCCAACATCAAAGAGTAGAAGGAATCAATTTTATTGTTAACAATGTATAATCTTAATCGTTGTCTTAGAATCATGTATAAGGAAAAGATATTTTTTTCTTTTTTTCTTTTAAACAATGTATAATCTTAAACGTTGTCTTAGAATCAATGTATAAGGAATCAATTTTATTGTTAACAATGTATAATCTTAATCGTTGTCTTAGAATCAATGTATAAGGAAAAGATATATTTTTCTTTTTAGATTTTATTGTTAACATTGTATAATCTTAGTCGTTGTCTTATAATCTTATAAGTAAATGTTGTTTAATGTATAAGTAAACATTGCTTCTCTTAGAATTATAGGATAAGTATGCTTAATCGCTATCTTAGAATCAATGTATAAGAAAAAGAGATATTTTTTTTTATTGTTAACAATGTATAATCTTAATCATTGTCTTATAATCATATAAACAAATGTTGTTTGATGTTATAAGTAAACATTGCTTCTATTAGAATTATTAGATAATCAAACTTGAAGCGAAATGCATAATCTTTAAATGTTGTTTAATGTATAAGTAACATTGCTTCTCTTATAAGTAAACATAAATCAATGTTTAATGTATCCTATAATTCTTAATCGCTGTCTTAGAATCAATGTATAAGGAAAATAGATTTTTTTCTTTTTTCTTTTTATTGTTAACAATGTATAATCTTAATCGTTGTAATGCCCCACCAAGAAACCCTAAAGGATTCAACTACAAACACTCAAAAAGAGTAATTTTTTATTTTTGAAACATACTAAATGCATAAACATATGAAATAACATTGCAATAGAAGTTGCACAAGCGGAAGACTTAACCTTATGCTCCTAAAGGGTTTCCCAACATGGATTACTTAATTAAACTAATCCTTACTTAAGGTCAATTAATCCACTTAAGATATATATTTATCCATTAGGAATTTAATTAAACCAACAATTATTATTTCATACTTTGCATGAGATAACACTAACATTTATATGCTTCCTTCAAGATAAAACATTCAATTACATTACAACAATGATTTTAATTAAAGATATAAATCCTAGCATCTAAATATCATCATATACAATGTGTAGTACCCCTGCTCTAATCATATTTTTTAAACCCAATTTGACCTTGGTTGACTTTTTAAGTGGCTTTCTTGAATGGTTGATTTACCATGTTGTGATGTTGTAGTCAGGTATTATACTTAATGTGTGTACCAGTAAATGCTGATTTCGCATTGATTCTTATGTATGATTAGTTGTTCTTTGGATTCGTGTTATTAATCCTGGGCTAACACTTTCATTTAATATATATGTATGCATGTGTGGTTCATTGATGCAGGAGATTGCGGGTACAGTACCACGTAGGTACGGGGTTTCATCTCCACCTAGCTTCACAGGTCTGAGTGTACCTTATTGGTCCAAAGGAAGTGGTTTAGGTAGTCGTAAGACCCTATGTGTTACCCTAGTCATGCTCAAGTGAGCATCGTCAGTTTCCCCTTTGGCGGGTAGGCGAGTTGTGTATTTATTTGGTTTTCTTGAGTTGCGTGTTGTGCATTTGGTAAAAAATGATTATTAAATCCTAAGTATTTAAGTAGATTAAATGTGTTTTTATGCATTCATAAATTAAAGGGACTAAATTAAATAGGACCCCTTTGTTTGATTAACCAATGATTAGATTACTTAATTCATATTTGTAGCAAGTTTGGTTAAATGGTTATTTTTAAATGATGAATTAATTAAGTATATGAATTTTGAAAGAAAAGGTTAAATAGAATTGGAAAATTAATATCTTACCCTCATTGACATTTTGGAAATAGAAATGTTAGTTTTAATTTATTTGAGAAAATCAATTTTGGGAAGAAAAACAATTTTTGCATATTAAATTGTTTGGGAAATGATTTTTTATTTGGTTGAAAATAATTTCAACCTAAAAATAGATTTTTGGTCAAAAATTTCCTTTTAATCTAGGTTTTCAAAAATTATTGGAGGAAAATGTTTTTGGATGGAAAATTTTTGGGGCATCCTTGGTTGGAAGAAATTCTCGAGCTTGCAGGTTGGGCTCTTCATCAAGTCACTACCAAGATTGCATATGGAGGTAGGATTCTGGTTAATTTCTTTGTTTTAAAATTTTTTATTGATTTGATTTGGAAGAGATCTGTGGTTGTTTTCTTGAAAAATCTCTTAGATTTGTGAAATAAGGAAGAGTAGCAATGAGTTTTGAGTTTATCCCTCCCTGATTTCATTTCCATTTCCAAATCAACTTCTAGTTTGCTCAAATTGTTTTCTTAATTGAAATTGGGTATGGGTTTTAAACTGAGAAATTTTGTTTGTGTTTGGTTTAATGGGAGTGGAAAATGTTTAAAATTTGCTGGTAAAATTTTGCCAATTTGAGTATTTTGGCATGCTGGTAATTTGCGAAAAAAAAAAGTGCATTCCTTGGCTTTTTCTAAATTTATTTTGTTGGTTTGGGGGTTTGTTTTCTTTTAAAAAAATAAAATAATAATATATATAAATCATTATATTTTCTAGAAAATTTCCTAGAAAATTTTTCTCAAAAAAATGTCTGAGAGTATACAAAAATTGGAGGAATTCTTTTTAAGAAAATAAAACCAATATATATATATATATATATATATATATTTTTTTTTTTTTTTTTTTTTCTTTTTTTTTGCGGGGGCGGTTAACAGCCAAACCATGGCCTTGACCCATGGTTGGGGAGCCATGGCTTCCCCAAGCCATGGGGAGAGACCATGGCATGGAGGCCATGTCGTGGTCTCCACACAGTCGTGATTGTGGGGAGACTATGACATGGTCCCCACAACCCCTCCCATTGGTAATGGGAGCCACGTGGAAGCCCACGTGGTGGGGTTTGTGGTTTAACCACAAAAAAGAAATTATTATTAAAAAGCTTTTTAATGGTAATTTTTAATTTTTAATTATTAATTAATGTATATATATTAATTATTAATTAATGTATATATATATATATATAAATTATTAATTAATATATATATATATTAATTAATATTTAATTTATATATTTTTTTAATACATGCGAGGAAATATATTCTGGTTTAAAAATAAATTAGATTAGATATTTCAATTTTGGAAAAGGAAAAATAATTATCGATTTTAGTTTTTTTAAATTTATATTTCCATATATTTGAAAGTATATAGTTGATTTTGGAAAATATGAGTTTGGATAATTAGAATAGATATAGTTGTAAATTTAATGGTATCTTCATTTTAGAGAAATCAATGGATTAATTTATATTTTTCTATGTATTGGAAAGTAGGCAAAATTATAAAGTTATAATTTGGAGTTAATTTATTAAGAAATGGTGATTTTTCAAATGTTGTATTTTGAAAATTTAGCTCAATAAGAAAACTTGATCGATTTGTATTTTTAGTGATATGGAAAAATGATTGTCATTAAAAATTTATGTCAATGCGTGTTTAATTTTCTATATTTGCATTTGCTTTCAAAAATTGCAAGTCCTTGAATGTGAGTGTTGGATATTGGCATGTGGTTATTTTGTATCTAGTTATGTCCTTGATCTTGAGTATTGACTATTTTCATGTGATTGATTTGTATCTAGTCATGTCCTTAAATGCGAGTGTTGGATGTTGTTATGTGGATTTGCTATAGCTAGTCATGTCTCTAGCTAGTTAGAGAATCATCAGTTAGTAAGTCCTCATGGGTATTCCTATCGTATTGAACTCCGTATGCTAGTCCTTGTTGTTAGACACAATGCACCACTGAGAGGGTGGGGTTTGAATAAGTTGTTCTCAACTTGTTTCCCTTTAATTGACTTATGTGAGTATACCGGTTATGGGATATAACATAATGTACACTTACCAGTTAGTGGGAAGACTAATAAAAAAATCATTCACACAAAGGGACATCACATAACACTAGTATGTACGAGGAAAACCCAAAATGGGAAAAACCTCGGTGAGCAATGTTGCTGGAGTCTACTGCTCCAATCCAGCCTCACAATCAAAACTCAGTTACAATGTTTAGGGCTACAACCCAAGGAGCTACAACCCCTGATTTAGGGCACCAACCCAAGGAGCACCAACCCCTGCACCAAGCTACAACTCAGTGTTCACAAAGATAACTTCAAGTAAAAAGGTAGTTACAAGTGAATCTTGTAACCATTTCATATACCTTACTCTGCCGATGAGATACCTTCTCTGCTACACCGGTACACTTCTCACATCTGCTGCTTCACTACTAGTAAACTATACTGGTACACCTCTCCTCTTCTTCTTCTCTACTGAGTCTTCACCTTACTCTTTTCTCTTCACCGGTAGTACACTTTGTCGATTCTATGTCTTCCTCCTTTGCAGTTTCCTTCACTTCTACTCTGCCGATATGAACACTACCAGTTCATGTGAGGACTTGTTTGGCCAAGTGGGTATTCCTACCATATTGAACTCCATATTCTAGTGCTTGTTGTTAGACACAATTCACCACTGAGAGGGGGGGGGGGTGAATCAGTGGTTCTCAACTTATTTCCCTTTAACTAACTTATGTGAGTATATCAGTTATGGGATATAACATAATGCACACTTACCAGTTAGGGGGAAGACTAATAACAAAAGCATTCATACAAAGGGACATCACATAACACCAGTATGTATGAGGAAAACCCAAGATGGGAAAAATCTCGGTGAGCAATGCTGCTAGAGTCTACTGCTCCAATCTAGCCTCACAATCAAAACTTAGTTAAAATGTTTAGGGCTACAACCCAAGGAGCTACAACCCCTAATTTAGGGCACCAACCCCTACACCAAGCTACAACTTAGTGTTCACAAAGATGACTTCAAGTACAAAAGTAGTCATATTGTTACAATTGAATCTTGTAACCATTTCATATACCTTACTCTGTCAGTGAGATACCTTCTCTTCTACACTGGTACACGTCTCCTGCTGCTCACATATGTTGCTTCACTACCAGTACACCTCTCCTCTTCTTCTTCTCTACTGAGTCTTCACCTTACTCTTTTCTCTTCACTGACACTAGACTATCAGTTCTATGTGTGCTTCCTCTATAGCTTCCTTCACTTCTTCTCTGCCGATATGAACACTACTGGTTCTGCTCTGCTACCGATTGAACACTTCAACTAGTGTTCACCCTCACTCTCAGTATCTCTTTTTAGGTATGTGTTGAGCGCTTGACTAAATTTCTCTTACATGTTGAAGTAACACTTAATCACTTTGCAACAGCTCTATCCTCTTCTCTTCAGCAGCCCTACTCTCTCATCCAGCGACAACCATCTCTGTTTTTGGCTTACATATTTATAGACTGGTTTTCCCGCCAAAAACCATTTCAAACTTTGAGAAATTAGGGTTTTCTCACTTACAATCAGATCTTCCTTGATTTGATCTCTTTGACAGCCAACTATATACCTCTGCCATTATCGCACCTTCTTGACCACGCCTTCTATCTTTGGCAATCTGCTTTTTACCTTGTCGGTTGATCTCTTGGTCAAGCACCAAGATTGGTCTTGTTGTTTCCTTCAACCCCCTTGATCTTCTCAATCACTCTTATCTATCTCTCAGTTGTCCTCCAGACCTTGAGCCACAAACCTCTACAACAGCTCTACAACACATCCCGTGATTTATGGGATCTACCATTAATGTTGACCAACCCTGCAACTACCTCATCGATGTTCATACCATCTATCACTGCATTCAAGTACACCAACTTGAATCCATGTCGACCATCTGCCAGCCTGAATCTTCATGTTGGTTCAAATAGGATCACTGAACATACACTCTATCGGTTCCTTTTTTTCTGTCGGTTTACTAACCCTATTGGTATCTCACATTCTACTAGTTGACTCCTCATGTTTGCACTTTGTTGAATTGTCGGTATAACACCTAAACTGGTCTTTAGACATGTCTATCCCAAGCATGAACATTCCCACAAAGTGGGAGGCCATCTACATCTGCACCTTGCTCTTACTAGTGGACTTAAATACCAGTAAATACTTTTGATCGATACCGACATCTCAACATGCCTTCTCAGTCGGTTCAATGCATATCCTTGATTTTATGCACATGATGCAGACCTCTTCTTCCTTATCTCACAAAAATATGATGCACACAATGCAAGATAGGAAATAAGTTCCACTTACCAGTGGAGCGACACTTTGTCTTGTACATCCTGCAATTTACTCATGTGATTTCCTTGTTTGTGCAACATATCTTCAAACAGGCACATGTGATCCAGTGTGACCACATTCACTGCCAGTCACTGCTTCTCATAATGACTGCATTTTCATCTAGTGGGATCCCTACTGTTCTGGAAGCACACAACATATCGGTGACTTATTTATCCTTCTCCTCCTATGATGATGTGATTTAGGTAACATTTTGCCTCTTCATCACAATCAATAACTCAAGCATCTTTCTTATGCTTCTTGTTCACTGGTCACGAGCTTTTCTAGTTGGCAGCTACTCACTTGGCTGAGCAGTCTTCCCCATGTCAACACATTAATTAATAGTTGGCAACCTTTCCTTACCGGTGATTTGCAATACAAGGTGATATCAAGGATATCTCAACATGTACTCCTCCATGATAGTATTTGCACATACATCTCTCATACTGGTAGACATCCCATACCGGTTAACATCAATGACAACCCAATGCCAATAATCTCCCCCTTTGGCATTGATGTCAACTCATGTAGTATCTGACATACTACATAACCCTTCTCTCCCTTTCTCTGATCTATGGATTCTCAACACATGTAGTATGTTGTATACCACAAAATATTTCTCCCCCTTTGACAACAATGACAAAGGGCGTTGTCAGGGTATCATTCATCCTTGTATTTACCAGTCACTGATAGAATTATTTCTCCCCTTTTTCTTCACCAGATGTCTCTCCTCCTTTGATACCATCAACTAACACCAATTGAGCATGCAAATTTTATACTATTTGTTAAACTACTCAATTTCAAAGGGATGTGCTAGTGAACACTACTCACTTGCCGGTCAACCTGCATCACCTCCTGTTTGATCCCAAATTTCTTTAGGAATCAAATGTGATTGTACTACCAATACAACCAACTAATCTGACAAGTAGGAATCAAATGTGATTTTACTATGAATACAACCAACCAAATGACAGGTATATACCCCTTACAATAAATTTTTCCTGGGTATTCCTACTGTAACTTTTCATCATCTACAGTTTTGGGTGGTCAGTGCACTTACTCTTCCAAGTTTAAGCATCCCAACTTTGCATTATAGCCACTTGAACTCCTCCTGATTCATACATCCCAGGTCCTCATCTCCGGTGGGGTCAAACACCTCCATATACCGGTTTAGTTGTGCATATGTGATCATCTCATGATTCTTTAGCTCCATTGTTTCCACCATAGTTATGACATGATCCTAGATCTACACAAAACTATCCCAAGAATCAAACCGGTTAGCCCAAAAACATGCATGCCTGCACGATCAACCACCAGGCCAACATATGTCATTCAGGTCTTCATCAATACCACCTGAGATGTAACTCCACATTCCATGCTACTGGGGCTAATGCAATGATCTCCAACTTCATTGTCTTACATAACCTGCAAGTACCTATTAGTATTTATGTCGGTACCATCCTATATAGATCCACTATCACTACCCAAGCACCTTCTTGTGACTCCTAACATTTTGTGTCACTCTATATCTAATTCCATTTGTTATCTTGTCATACATTGATACAACAATAGTGATTCAGCTCCAATCTATTGCCTCATCACGGAGGGGGTGAATGATAGGTTCAGTGTATTACTCCCCCTAAGATCCTGCATCTCCTTTAGGCCTTAGAAGATATCATATGTGCATTGGATGCACAATGCCGGTCCATGGTCTTTTTCTTCCATACCTACCTAGTCTCATTCATCTTCCCATTTTTAGGCTTGGGAGCAGGTCTTTCCTTCTTTTGTTAATGAGTCCTTCCATTTCCTGATTCTCCATCACATCCAGAAGTAGTGCTATAGTAGTAGACAACATCCATCCCAACTTCATGATTGGGGAATCTCTTGACATACCAGTTTGATCATCTTCTTCTAGTCATGTTGTTGTGACTGGTAACCAAAACCAGTGGACCTCTTGCTCCTGCAGTAACATTTCTCCTTTGGTTCCATGCAGGTCTTTGACTTCCATATTCTCTATATTCACCTTTCTGCAAAGCATAGTTATACTGGCCACCATGTGACTACACATTCCTCTTCTTGCACTCAAACTCTGTATGGCCAAAACTATTGCAGTTAAGACAAACAATATTTGCATAACCAAGAGAGGGGATATGCATGTATCTACTCCTGGATACATTTTTCTCATATGCATGATGTTCATGAGATCCTATATTATTATTTTCAGATTTCTTTCTACATCCTCTGCCCTATGGCCATAAGCATTACATGAAAAGAAGTAACCGGTAAAGGATGGCATATGACTTACAAATTTATTTTTCCATGCATGAGGAGATATTACCGGTTTAGCCTCTCCATTTATTCTTCTTTGAGAATGGATCCTTGGTTGTCCATTCTATGCAGCTCTTCCATCTGGTCTCTTCTTCTCCCACACTTCCTTTGCCCTGTGGGTGGTAGCATTTCTTTGTCCTCTATCGGTAGGAGGTCTTCTTTGCTGACTTCTCATGTTCCTACTTCTAGTGAAGCTGTCTTTTCCCATCTTTCCTTTACCTTTGGGATCTGCATTGTTCCTCCTTCTTGCAACACTGGTCTTCATTCTTGTCTACAAATCTTCACTCGTTGTACTTAGATCAACCTTCTTCCAAGGAGCATTTCTCACTGTGAATATTTGGCCTTTGTTTTCTCCATTGGAGGAGACAAACAGAATGTCATTGTGGGGGACATGCTTGCTAGTGGAACATTCACCAACACCACTTCCTAATCCTTCAGTGTCCTTGGCATGCTTTTTCTTTTTCAACATTTTATCCAAGGCACCAGTGCTGCCATCCAACCGGATTCTCACCTTGAGCTCATCCTGACACTTTTGAAGGTCATTTTGGAGAAACTCCATTTCTCCAAGAAGCTTCTGATATTCTTTATTATTAACTTCTAGCCTAGATGCTAGATCTTCACACCTTGGTGTTCTTTTCTCTACTATAGCATCATTCTTGAATAGCTTGTATTTATTTCTCAAATTCTCCATTTCACTTTCCTTGGAGTCCAAGATTGATTTCAAATCATCGATCAATCTTTTTGTCTCTTCTAGTTGAGTGGTCAATAAACTAACCTTTTGGTTTGATACTTCAAGGCAGGTTCTCAACTGGCTACAATCCTCATGAATTGATCTTTTGTAGTTTTTAAAATCATTTCTAACATTTTGAAACTCTTCTAGAGCACTTACTAGTTCACACTCAAAATCTACTTCTGCATCTTCTTCTTCTTCATCATTATTCCAAATAGATTTTTCCGGCTAGATCTATTTACCTTTTCTTCTTCTTCTTTTTCAGTGTTGTTGTCAAACACATCATACTAGTGGGATCTATCTGCATTATCCCCTTTTGATGTGTGACTCTTAATCTCAGTCTCATTGGCCATGAAGAGATGAGTCTCCTCATCACCAATGCTATAGCAACAATCTGAACTACCTCTGTCATCTTCACATGTATCTCCAACATTGTTCTTCTCACTCTCGGAAGTTGATTCAGTGGTATAGGGTTCATTTCCATAGATTTTCTTTAGTCTATCACATAGACTTTTTGTTGATTTACACCTATCCACCTGTGAGGAAACATCACCAGTGAGGCCACTAGAAATAGCCTTCATGGCTTCTTCATTTCAAAAACATCTTCTTTCTTCTTCAGATCTGGGGGAGGACTGACATTTCTAGGGAGATCATTAATAACCGACATCCATACATCAAATCCTAGAGAGGATAGTAAGACTTACATTCTACAAATCCAAATACAATAGTTTGAACCATCAAACACAGGAGTAGGGATTGACACTAAAAAAACCATTGTGTCCTTATGCCAGAATCTACCCAAGCTAGAGAAAAACTCATCTAACTCGTAACCTATGCTCTGATACCAATTGTTAGACACAATGCACCACTGAGGGGGGGGGGGGGTGGGTAAATCAATAGTTCTCAACTTGTTTCCCTTTAACTGACTTATGTGAGTATATCGGTTATGGGATATAACATAATTCACACTTACCGGTTAGTGGGGAGACTAATCACAAAATAATTCACACAAAGGGACATCACATAACACCAATATGTACGCGGAAAACCCAAGATGGGAAAAACCTCAATGAGAAATGTTGCTGGAGTCTATTGCTCCAATCTAGTCTCACAATCAAAACTCAGTTACAATGTTTAGGGGTACAACCCAAGGAGATATAACCCCTGATTTAGGGCATTAACCCAAGGAGAACCAACCCCTAATTTATTTATGGGCCACAACCCAAAAGAGCTACAACCCCTGATTTAGGGTACCAACCCTAGAAGCAACAACCCCTACACCGAGCCACAACTTAGTGTTCACAAAGATAACTTCAAGTACAAAAGTAGTCATACTATTACAAGTGAATCTTGTAACCATTTCATATACCTTACTCTGTTGGTGAGATGCCTTCTCTGCTATACTAGTACACTTCTCTTGCTACTCACATTTGCTGCTTCACTACTGGTAAACTCTACCGGTATACCTCTCCTCTTCTTATTCTCTACTAAGTCTTCACCTTACTCTTTCCTCTTCACTAGTACTACACTCTATAGGTTCTATGTCTACCTCCTCTGCATCTTCCTTCACTTCTGCTTTGCCAGTATGAACACTACCGGTTCTGCTCTGCTACTGGTTGAACACTTCAACCAGTGCTCACCCTCACTCTCATTCTCTCTTCTCAGGTATGCATTGAGTGCTTGACTGAATTTCTCTTACATGTAGAAGTAACACTTAATCACTTCACAACAACTCTATCCTCTTCTCTTCAGCAGCCCTACTCTCTCATCCAGTGGCAACCATCTCTATTTTTGGCTTACATATTTATAGACTGGTTTTCCCACCAAAAACCAATTCAAACTTTGAGCAGTTAAGATTTCCTCACTTACCTCAAGGAAAACCAAATCGAATCAGATATTCCTCGATCTAATCTCTTTGACAACCAACTGTACACCTCTTCCATTATCGTACCTTCTTGACAACGCCTTCTATCTTTGGCAATCTGCTTCTTACCTTGTCAGTTGATCTCTTGGTCAATCACCAAGATTGGTCTTGATGTTTCCTTCAACTGGCTAGATCTTCTCAATCACTCTTAGCTATCTCTCATTTGTCCTCCAAACCTTGAGCTGCAAACCTCTGCAATAGCTCTGAAACACGTCTCATGATTTGTGGGATCTACCATTAATGTCGACCAACCTTGCAACTACCTCGTCAGTGTTCATACCATATATCACTACATGCAATTCCACAACCTTGACTCTGTGTGGCATCCATGTTGATCATCTGCCAGCTTGGATCTTCATGTTGTTTCAGATAGGATCACTGAATAGACACTCTACCGGTTCCTTTTTTTCTGTCGGTTTACTTACCCTACCGGTATCTCACATTCTACTAGTTGACTCCTCATGTTTGCACTTTGTTGAACTGCTGGTAGAACACCTAAACCGGTCTTCAGACATGTCTATCCCAAGCATGCACATTCCCACAAAGTGGGAGGAAATCTACATCTGCACCTTGCTCATATTACCAATAGACTTACATACTGGTAAATACTTTGATCTGTACCGGCATCTCAACATGCCTTCTCAGTCAGTTCAGTTCATATCCCTGATTTTACGCACTTGATGCACACCTCTTATTCCTTATCTCACAAAACCAGGATGCACACAATGCATGATAGGAGATAAGTTCCACTTATGGGTGGATTGACACTTTGTCTTCTGCATCTTGCAATGTACTCATGTGATTTCCCTGTTTGTGCAACATATCTTCAAACAGGCACATGTGATCTGGTGTGGGCACATTCACTATCATTCATTGCTTCTCATGATGACTCCATCTTCATCTAGTGGGAGTCCTACTGTTCTCCAGCCACATAGCATATCGGTGACCTATTTATCCTTCTCCTCCCATGCTGATTTGATTTAGGTAACATTCTGCCTCTTCATCACAATCAACAGCTCAATCATCTTGCTCATCCTTCTTGTTCACTAGTCATGATCTTTTCCAGTTGGCAGCTACTCACTTGGCTGAGCAGTCTTCCCCATGTCAACACATTAATCACCAGTTGACAACCTTTCCTTACCGGTGATCTGCAATACAAGGTGATATCAAGGCTATCTCAACTTGTACTCCTCCATGACAGTGTTTGTACATACATCTCTCATACCGGTAGACATCCCATACCAGTTGACATGAATGACAACCTAATGCCAACACTTGTGTATACCTTGGTTTTGGGAGTGCGCTTGTTTTGTGGTCAAGTGTCATATGGGAGAGTGTATTTTGAGTGGGGGTCACTCCCAAAGTGGTAGCAAGGTAACGCATCAAAAGTGTGTCTAAATAAGTGATAACTTAATAGTATATTAGGGAGTTTAGTAGATGAAAAAACTAACTAAGATAATTCTACCTCAGGCATGTGATGAGTGCTAATACATACCCAGAATGCAGTGAGAAGGCCTAGAATGGCAAACAAACAACCTTGTCTTCATAAAAGAATGTGTTGGGTCCACATGATACTTGGATGGGATGAAGGTTTGGGAAAGGTTTCTAGGGTAACCCAGTGGATGGGGTCGGGACCTATGGAGACCTGCTAGGGTAACCATACCAAGCTATGTGATGATACTCATCCATTATGTGCACTAGTGTGCAATTTGTGTTGTTTTTGGCTAGGAGCACTATTGTGGAGTCATATCTAATTGTTTATGCCTTTGAGAGTACTTGATATTCATGATAGACCATGGGTTTCTTCTGATGGGTTGCGAGGACTTAGTCTCGTTAGTGCTCTAGTTGTTCTTTTGTATTTGCTCCATATCAAGTTTCAGATGGATCCTTTTTCTTCTTCTTGGATCATTTGTGTATCTTTTGGACCGATGTGGTCATATGTATTATTTTTTAAGGTATGCCTTATTGGCAGGATGTAATTGATGTGAACCTTATGTATTCTTCACCCTATTATTTTATTAGAGGGGTCTTGAAGTTGAGTAGACCTGGAGATGTAGCCCACTAGGGGTGAACTCCGATATCAATTTGGTGTTGTGTGGTGCATGTGTTCATCTGGTTCCTTTTTTTTGGCATGTATGAATGGCATTATAGTTAAAATGTATAATATAGATTAGATGATGTTAATATTAAATGCATGCATGAAGTTATTAAATGCAGTATTATGGATCATGAAGATTGTAGGTTTAGTAAAATGCAAAGTATTCATTATCTTTTAATGCAAATAAAGTATGTGTGGAAATTAAATGTATGGCATATGTTCTAATTTAAGGTTGGATGTAATATATGGTTAAATTGCAATGAATTAACTTAATCATGTTATCTATATTTTTTAACCTATCGAATAAATTTAACCATTTTTTAAGTATAATCATGTCATTAAGTTAATCAGCTTAGTTGGATTAATTTAACCCTTGTCCTTTGATAACTTGTGAAATTTTGAGTTCAATGTTGAACTCTTGTATTTGGTTGATCCATTTACATCTTTTGCCTGTGACCTCAGTTTGTCTGAAGATATCTTTCACTATTGCATTAGGAACATATGCTATAACTTCAGCCCCCAGTAAGTATGGTCTAAATTGTTTTACTGATTTGACCAAGGCATAAGCCTTCTTTTCATTCAACTCATATTTTATTTCTGAAGGGCTCAAAGACTTGCTAAAATATGCAATGGGCTGCTCATACCCTTCTGGATTCTTCTGTAGTAATACTGCTGCTATTGTGTGATAGGAGGCGAACGAGAATATTATAAAAGGCTTGCTAAAATCTGGAGAGATTAGTACTGGTGCTTCTGAAATTGCTCTCTTGATCGCTACAAAAGAATCAATTGCTTCCTCAGTCCAAACTATCTGGACTCCTTTCTTTAACATCTTTACTATAGGTTTTATTATGTCTGCAAAATTTAGAATAAACCTTCTTACAAAATTTATTTGTCCCAAAAATGATTGAATGGCCTTGATAGTTCGGGGAATGGGAACCTCATTGATCGCTGCCACCCTTTCAGGGTCAATTCTTACTCGCTCCTTGGATACTATGTGTCCAAGTAACTTTCCTTCTTCGACACCAAAGTGGCATTTTTTAGGATTCAAGGAAATCCCATACTCTAAGGCTTTCTTGAATATCTTCTCAAGGTGCTCACAATGATCATCGGCTTTTTTTGAGTATGCAGTTAAGTCATCTTGGTATACTACCATGATTATATCAATCAGCTCTGCAAAAGCCACATCCATTGCCCTCTGAAAGGTAGCACCAACATTAGTCAATCCAAATGGCATTCGTGCATATACATAAGTGCCCCATGGAGTTGTAAACGTTGTTTTATATTTTTCAGTTTCCTTAACTTTCACCTGATTATAACCTGAAAAGCCATCCATCATAGACAATAACTCACACCTTGTCACCTTCTGCAGCATGTTGTCCATATTTGGCAATGGGTAATTGTCCTTTAGAGATGATATGTTTAAGTTTCTAAAGTCCACACACAATCTAATATCCCGATTTTTCTTTTTGATCGGCACCAAGTTAGAGACCCATGTGGAATATCTGCAGGGTTCAATAATTCCTACGTCTTTCATTTTTATGATCTCTTCCTTCATTTTTGGTAACAATGTTGGATTAATAGGTCTCTGCTTTTGTTTGAATGGTTTAGCTTCTGGCTTAAGTGGTATCTCATGCTAAAAAAGATCTTCTCTATAGGCTTTGAGATCTTCATAAGACCATGCAAACACATGTTTATATCTTCTTAGTAATGTCATCAGTTGTTGCCTCATGGCAGGAGTTAGCCTTTTCCCAATGAAAACATTTCTAGGAGTTTCTTCACTTCCTAAATTGACTTGTTCCACATCACTTTCTTTAACAGTTGATCCTTTAGTCTCAATTGCATACTGAGCATTGAAAGCCCTTTCCAATGCTACCAAGCCTCTTGGTAATTTATTTGACTTCAGTTGTATGATTTCATGTCCAAATAAGGTTTCCTTACCTTTAGTCTCTTCCACGAAGTCATTGAAATTTATCGCTTGAGTCTGATAGCGATCAGCACACTCTAAGAATTTTAGTAGGTCCGCATCATCTTGAAACACTTGCCAATTATGTATGTTGTCAGGAACAAATGGTCTTACTTTCATCTCTACTTCAGATATCCCAGTTAGTGTTATATCGTTATCCTTTAATGCAATACTAGCCAAAAAGTCTGCCATGATGTTCTTTGACCTGTCTATCCAGTTTATTTGAAAGGCATCAAAAAGTTCTATAGTATCCCAGACAACATTTCTATACTGTTTCAATCCTAAGTGTTTTGAAGAATACTTCTCCTTTACTTGTGAGATTATTAACTCCGAGTCACCAAACACACTGAGTAATCTAATTCCATGTTTAACTGCTATATTAAGACCAGTAAGGCTTCATACTCCGCAATATTATTTGTGCACTCGAATAACAATTTGAAAGAATATTTGTATGTTTCCCCTGTGGGTGAAATAAATAGGATTCTAGCCCCACTCCTTTCCTTGCTACAAGATCCATCGAAGAACATTTTCCACACCTGATCATCCTTTCCAGCTAGACCTGATTCAATGGGGATCCATTCATCAACCTTGGGTTTTGTCAACTGCACCCGAAAATTGTCCATATCAATTTGCAGAAAGTATATTTGATTTGCTGATTCTTCCATGTCTTCTATGATATATGTGGACCGGGGTTCCCTATCAATCTTTACTTCCTGCCCATTTATTGGAATCCTAGCATATGACAAATCTAACTGCACATACCCTCCAATCATGTTCGACCATTGCCTAGATAGCAACATCCCATAGTTTGGAGGGACATCCACCACTGTAATATCTATTTTGTACGATGCTTCTGGACAAGCTGCCAATTTGAATTCTACATCCTTCATGATGCCAACCACTGGGACCGACCTGTTGTCCATAGCATAACATTTCCCAAAGGTAGTATCAACTTCCAATCCAAGCTCTTTCATCACCCCAACAGGCATAACATTTATGGCTGCTCCTGAGTCAATCATACAATTCTTTACTTTTTTATTGTTTACCACCAAAGTGAGATAAAATGGATCTACCTATGTTGGGTTTTTGGTGATGGTGGACCCTAAATATATAACTGGGGCCATTTGTTCATTATTGTTACCTTTTGGAACCTCTTGTTTCTGTTCGTTCACCTTTTCCTTTTGGACACCTGAAATTATCTCAAGAGTCTTTTCTCTGTATTCAAGAAACTTCATTATTTCCATTAAGGGAACAGAAACTTTCAATTGTGTTAATGCATTTGAAATATCAAATGAAGTGGAGTGTTGTGCCAAAGGAAATTTCGTTATCTCTTCCTTTTGAACATCAGGACCCCTTGTATTATTCTTTGGTACATCTTCCTTAGTTTTAACTGCTTTATTTGTTTGCTTGGGTGTTTCATCAGTTTCTTTTATAAAAAGACTAGTAAGTT
Source organism: Cryptomeria japonica (assembly GCF_030272615.1). Classification (NCBI taxonomy): domain Eukaryota; kingdom Viridiplantae; phylum Streptophyta; class Pinopsida; order Cupressales; family Cupressaceae; genus Cryptomeria; species Cryptomeria japonica. The sequence goes on along the minus strand of NC_081414.1, from coordinate 442,664,447 downwards.
TGCCTTGCTTTGGATTCACCACTCTATTCCTCAAATCATAAGTTCTTTTTGCTTGTGCAACGGCATAAGCTGTAATTCTTCTCTTTTCTTCTTCAGTGGGGATTCTGAGCTTGACACCTTCACCTATGTTGGTGGTTACGGGTAACACAGAGCATTGATCAATGTTCATGAAACCTGATCCTCCTTCAAAGGATATCATGTTAACAGTTGGGTCACCCATATTCTCTTCATAACCATTCTCTTCCTCCTATAATCCTTTTGCTACAACGCACAAAGAGGGAGCATGTGGCATATTGCAAGCATAACACCACATGTCATCATCTTGAGTATAGTTCACTGTTCTTTTCAAGGGGTCTGGAATTTGTTGGTTATCTTTGTGGTTCCTGTCTACTAGTTTTCCATCTTTCCAGGTAGTGTTATAGGGCATGTCATGCAATCTAGGCCTCTCAGGACGATAATATTGTTGTTTCTCTGTTTTGTTTACCCTCACAGATAGATCTTTTAGAGCATTCAAAACTTTGTCAAGCTTATCCTCATCCTTATTAGCCTTGGGTACTTTAGGATTGTACAACCTTGCATCTTCTCTTTTTCCCACTTTACCAGCAGCCTTCTTGTTATTTTCTATAACAATGGCATCTTTCATAACATCTCGGAGGTCTCTAGGATTTCTGGTTCTCAACTCATAGTTTGTTTTACTATCATAAGCATTGATGTAATATAGAATGCTTACCTCAGGTACTGGTTTCATCCTATTGGGGATTTTTTTTAGAACCCTGTTAAATCTTTTGTTAAAATCTACCACTGATTCATTTTGCTCCTTTTTGATGCTAAAGATCTCATGCAAAGCAAATTCAGGGCTGTTATGGTCTCCATACTGCTCAAGGAATAAGCTTTTGAATTCTGCGAGATTTCTAATGGATGCATCAGGCAATGTCCTAAACCAATCTCTTGCATCTTCTGTTAATGACTGCATAAACAACCAGATCTTAACATCTTCATGTGGTAAACCAAAATCTTCAATTACTGCATCAAAGGCCTTACAATGAGCTTCCCCTAAAATTGCATTACTTCCAGTGAATCTTGGTATTGCAGTCCTGATTTCATTCGGGATAGGATATGGGTATACCATCATTCTCAAGAAATTAAACTGCCTCATTTGTTCCATATTCATTAGCCCATGTCCCCCATGAGGATTCCTGAAGTTTTGGTTCATATTACCATATAAGGGTATCTGATTTTGATAAGGAAAAGGGTATTGATTCTGGTATTGATATTGAAATTGATCAGGGGGTGGATGTTGGTTATAAAATTGACCTGGAGGCCGAAATTGGTTATGAGCAGCAAAGTTTTTATGTAAATTTGGTTGGGCTGGTGGTGCACTTGATTGCACATGATCATCCCTTTTGTTACCAAGCAAGGGGTTCTCATAAGCCTTAAAATTATTACTCTTTGTTTTACCCACTCCCTGAGCACATTTTTTTCTGTAGTTGTTTACATCTTTATTAAAGTCATCCTCACCAACATTTATGCCTAATTTAGCACATAGCTCCAAACACTCCCGAGTCCTTCCTGAATCTCTCATTTCAGCAGCTGCCTCCATCATTTGTCTAGTTAAATCTGTAAATCTATCTGCAGGATCGGCCATACCTGATCCCAATGAAGGCGGTGTGTTTTGTCTGGATCGTGCTTCGTGATTTTTGAAACCAGGGGGAATTTGATATCGCCCCTTCTGAGCTTTATATGCTACAACCAAATCCTCATTTACTGGGCTTGAAGTAGTTGCTTTATCCTGTTCTCTCAAAGGTGAATGTTGGTTGCTTTCATGCTTATACTGATTGTACCTTTCTCTCATGAATTCATTCATGGGTTCTTTGTTTTTGTTCTTTCGTTGAGAGAAATCTAACTGGGATAAAGATTGTCCTTTTGTGACTGATCTCATTCCGTGCATAGATATTCCTCCCCCTTTTTTTATCTTTGAGTGGCCACCTCTCTTATTAAGAGGAAAGTTTTTTCTTTCTTTTGAGTTCTCTCCCATAGCAGAGTTGCCAATCTGTTGGATCTCAAATCAACAGATCAGATAGGTTCTAAGGAAATGCCAACTCCAATGATCAAACCCTCCAATTGACCTGGCCAACTTATAGAGTGAACCTGTTTGGTTGTTAACTCTCTCATTTTAGGCTCTGCAGGACCTAGGCGAGTATACCTATTCACCAGTTGTTTTTAATGACCAGTGCCTTTTATAGCAGATTAAGTGTCTTGATCTGGTTTCCTCTTATCTCAGAATGGCATAAGTTCCTAGGATGGAGATATAGCTGATGAGTTCAAGATTGTTGTTGTAGAAGCTATTCGATCTATGTTTCCTACTTAGTTACTCTTATTGCTTTAAAATAACATATGATGAATATGGTGATAAGTGTAATTTGTAAATAGCCAATGCCTTCTTCGCTGTTTGGGCTACAGAGTCATTATATTTTCTTTAGGACTTACTGTGCGAACTTGTGAGATAGTTTTTACCCACCCCTTTATGGATCTGTCGGTTATTATTTCTTATGAGATCAATTGAATGCTTATATCATAAGTTGCTTGAATGAATTTAACCCTACCTTTAAGGGACCATTCAAGTAAGCACTGTGAAGAACAATTATAATTCGCAAGCAGAACTTTTATTTCAACCTTATAACATACAACATAGATTTCATTCAAAGAATATGAATAACCTTATCTCCTTTAGATAATATCACAAGAGACTGCCAAAAACAAAATGAAATAATCCACAACACATACGCAAAGAAAAACGATTGATCATAGCATGTATTCCATCAAAATTTGTATAACTGAAAACTTACAGGCTGTCATAGATCGCTGTCTTGTCCCTATAATATCTCTTCCCCCAATATTACAAAAACCTCTCTCATATATATATGAGAGCAAAAGTCATTTATGAAAAGACGTGTCTTTTCAAAATACTAATTGTTAATTTGAATATTCCTAACAAACTTAAGTAAAAAGAGATTAAGAATTCCTAAATGATGAATACAATCATCCTCTTTAAAAGTCTTGATCTTAATACTCTGTTTCTTCAATTCTTCTCCTTGTGAAAGGTATTCGAAGATCATCTAGTTGACGGTAGGGGCCATGTCTTTGCTTCGATCCAACCTTGACAAAGCCCGATCCTTGATGCTTACAAGTTCATTCCTCAAATCTTCCATAGACATTACTCCTCCTTCTTTATAAAATGAGGGCATTCCAATAGGGCTCCCATCATCCAATTCTTTAAGATCTCTTTTTAGCATATCTTCGAATTTAACATGATCTTCTATATATGAAGTCCCTTCAGCCTTCTCCTCTGGCGTCATCACATCAACACTATTTATCATCTCATGCAATCGTGCTTTTAACCTCTCATGCTCTCTTAATGCTTTTATGGTTCCAGTGTACACCTTCCAATAATGTTCGACATGTATAAGCATGGTGTTGAATCGGTGTTCAATGATGTCATTAACCAATTTATCCATCTTTTGCTGGATATTATTTACCTATTTGGTAGCCTTATCTGCTTGATATTTCCAATATAGAACATCAGAAACATCATCCAAGCTCTGTCCTATGGGATATGAGGCATATTCATTCAAAGGAATCCCTATCTCAAGTTGTAATATTTTCATTTGTAACTTCTAATTCTCCTCTTTAGATCTTTCATACAAGCCCTTATAGGTAATATTTTCCCTGACCAAAAACTCTGTCTGATCCAAATTTAATTTGGCTACATCCAGGTTCAACTTTGCAGTGACCCTAGGGTCAGTCTTTCCAACTTGATGAATCATGAGGTGTCCAAAGGTTTCTTCGATATCCACAATAATTGGTCTATTTCCTTTCGGATATAATGCCCATTGTAGGAGAGCCTTTTGATCAGGATCATATCCGGAGCCTAGGAATAATTTATCTATCTCTTGAGGCAACACTTGTTGATTCAAGTCCTGTTTCTTCAAGAATCCATCAAACAGAAGTGCTGAATTTATGTCCCAACCAGAAAAGATGATAACACCAGCCTCTTTTAATATTTTCCTCCCTTTCTCAGGGGTCATATCTTTCATGAGGGTATTGATCTCATCCTGTAGTCTTTTCATCTATTCTTCTTCTGGTTTTCCAGCCATACTTCATTTCACATGAGCCCCTTTATACTGGTACAAGAATGAAAGGAATTCCCTTGAAGAAGCGAATCCGTCATCAGCAACAAAGTCTTCATGCTCTGTCATCCTTATATCAACTACATCTCTAATGTTAAATTCACCAATGTCCACATCCACTTCTGCTTCAAAACCAGGGGGATAATCTTCTCTAGGAGAGTCAGCAGGGATGCTACTAGCAGCTGATTTCGGTGACATGTGAGCCAATGGTTGACTATCCTTTTCAGTGTTGATAAAATGAAGGAATTGTGGGGGCACTCTATGCATAATCTCTACTTCATGTTGAAGTAGCTTTTTGGCTATTTCCAAAGGGTCTTGGAGGTTTCCAAGTAAGTCTCCATCCACCATCCCCCTTTCTCTTTTCCATTTGAAAGCTTCCCAAGTCATTTCGCTTCTTTCTCTCAAAACCCTGGCCTCTTCCCTTTCAAGGTTCTTAATTAAATCATCTGGCATTTTAGCTGCATGTATTCCGGCTTTTAGTTTTTGTGACACCCTGGCAGCTCTTATATATCCCTCAGGATCAAACTTCTCTCTAGGATCACCCAGAGTCATGCCATAATAATCTAATTTATTTTGAAGTAAATGATAGCTTTTGGAACTTTTAACAATAAAATCAGAAAACACCAATAACCCTGGCACAATGGATTGTTTACCAAAATCTGTAAGATGTTTGGCACTGACAGCAGATAATTGTCTCACAATCTCTTGGCTAGCCACCCTGTTTGGTACTGTAATTGGAAGCATGTATGGCTTTCCTTCATACCCAAATATCCTGATTTCTGTATGATTAAGGTGGCAATACCAGTCACCCCAGTTGTGATCATTCTGAGACTCTGGAGAGAAGTCTTTTGGCCTGAGGAATCTCTTAATTTCAGGGGACAGAGTATAATCTCTATGTTGTCCAAAGGCCGCACTAAGAGGTTTCACAAAATACTCTTGAAAGTGCCAATATTGATTGTTTATGAATCTTTGATCCCATGCAGAAACCCACAACTGAACTGGTTTCTTCATACCATTCTTATCATAAGCTCTGATGCTGAAATCATCTGACCAGAAATTGATTTCTTGTCCACAATAAAGAATGATGTGCATCAATAAAGAATACAATGAGAAATGGACATTTACAAGGTCTCCTTTCAACTTTTCCAACCCATGATTTAGGGCTTCTGCAACATAAGTGGCATAGTCAAATGACCTAGGGTCTTTCGATTGTAAATCAACACACAGAACCATAACCCCAATATCCATGAGAGGATGAGCCTCTAAGCCTAATACTTGGGCTGCAGCATAGTATGTATACTTAAAATAAGGATGGAATTGGTTGACATCAAATGGCACCTTGTCATCTTTACTGAATGGAACAAAGGAAACCCCTACTTTTGGCCAGTGAATGGGTAATCTCCACGTCCTGTAGATGTCTTCCAAGTTAAAGAATTCTCGTGACAATTTTTGAATATCAATTTTCTCTTCTACTTCCCAGTCTAGATCAAATACCATATCAATAGTTTGTTTGTTAATCACCACCAAGGGATTCCCTCGGTAGTCACATATGGTTTTGGTTCTTGGATCATAGAAATCTACCAGAGCTTTCATTACTTCGACATCCACAAATACATTCGGGACTACCAATTTCCCTAAGTTTTTCTTCCACAAGTTACTTATGGGCTCAGGAGCATCCCTTCTCTTGTAACTAAATAGGAACAACTCATGTCCTCTGATTTCAGTCCATATGTCTCCTAGATGTTCAAATCTATCTTCCAATCCTTCTTCTTCACTCTTGATCTTTTTAGACCTCACACTAGATGTCGGGCACTGGTCTAGCAAATCTTGAGTCAAAGCTCTACCCTCCTTTTTCTATCGTTTGGGCTTCTCTTCAGGGTTTAATTCTTTCCCTTTTCTACTCTTTTTAGAAGAAGAAGAAGGTTCCATAATTTCAGTAAATACGAGAAATCACACTTACTTGGAGAATTGTCGAATTCTTCTGATTGTTGTTCACGAACTTCAGCAAATCCCTTGCAATTTTTTCGTCTTTTGGCATCAATCTGGTTCTTATGAAAATTTGATCAATTTAGCTGTAATTGCATGGGCAACTTGTGCACAGTTAATGTCTCTGCGTCTATAACGGCTATTCAAATGTTTAAACTTAATTGCAGATGTGACATTCTCCACTTGGGCTTTTAACTCTTTCACGGGAAGTACTATTCAACTGAAATGATCGTAAATCTAGTCTTCGATGAAACCCTTGTCTTCGGTCGAATACTTTGATCTTTTATCGAAAGCTCACTTTCCTTGATATCACTTTATCGGTGAATAGCCCATGTCGAAAAACCGTTTTCTAGTCTCCTCGAAATCATCTTTTCCTCGATGAACTTTCTTTCGATGAGTCATTCGTGAGTTTCATCAAAATCATATTTCAATGGACACTGTTCTTTGGTGAAAGTCCATGCAAGCCCTTCGAAGGCCCTTTTTTCTTCGATGTCCCCTTTATCGATGAAACCCCTTTATTTTTATTCGATATAATGTTATCAATGAGATTTTCTTTTTGATGAATATTTTTTAAGTCTCTTCGGCAGTTGGATTTCCTCGACTTCACCTTTTGCTTTTTGCTTTTCACTTTTTGATGAAACTGGAGTGTCGATGAGTGGCTTCCTTCATTTATCGAAAGTGATATTCCGCCGAAGACATCTTTACTTTAGTGTTTTACACGTCATGTTCTATTTTGATGAAAGAATTCTTTCGGTGAAACTCCTTTTGAGATGCTCGATATGATATTTTGGCCGATAATCTTTTAGTTTTCACGCCTATGGGAAGATTTTTTTAATTTTAAATATAGTGTTCAACATGATCTAAGCTTAAGGTTAACTCAATGAATCATTATCCTGTTTTAACTTTTTTAAAAACAAAAAATTGCACTCTATTCTTGTGTTTTAGTTTTATCCCTTCGGGGTTTCCTGGTGGGGCATTACACATTGCTTTTACATTGCAAGGATAACATAATATTATAATTTCACTTAAAACACCAAGTCTCACAAAAATACATAATGGTTACATAAAATTACAACTTGCCATGAAGGCATATAAATAACCAAATAATACAACTGACCACATAAGGTCCAAAAGATACAAATATGATCCAAAAAGAAAAAAGAGGATCCAACTAGTACAAGGAATATAGTAAATCCAACAGCTACATCTAGAGAACCTGCAAAGCTAATCTCTCACAAGAAGGCATGAACAAAATACCTGATGGAAAGTGGCACTACCACCCAGCCATGTGGCCCAAAAAGGACCACCCCTCCATGCTAGGAGATAGTTATAAGGCCCTCAAGAAAACCACAACAAAGAATCACATTGTCTAACATGTAAATCAAGTACTCACATAAGGCATAAGCATACAAATATGACTCCCACAAGAATGCTCCAAGTAAGGCCAATAGAAGACTACACACTAGTGAACATAAGGGAAGAGAGTCATCACATAACTGGTATGGGTTATCTTGGCAGGCCTCCATTGGCCCCAACCCCCATCCTGGGTTATCCTAGTAGCCTCTCCCGAACCCCCATCCCCCATCCATGACTCATGTAGACCCAAGAAACCTTTCATGAAGACAAGGTAGTTGGTTTTCCATTCTAGGCCTCCCCACTACATCTTGACTCTATACAAGAACTCAACCATGAGCGAGACACAATTAATCTTGATTAATATTTTAAAACCGAACCCCAACTTATTAATTAAGTTATCACTTATTACTCAAACTTCCAAGGGGTTATCCTAGCAGCCACTTTGGGCCCCGACCCCCACTCAGAAGCCACTCTTCCTTATGACACTACACAACCTCCAAATAACTCCAAGGCAAAACACAAAAGCCAACCAACACTAGGAGTTCAAAACAAAACTAAAGAAACAACTTGGTTATACAAACCTTCTACCAAGGTTAAACCAACTGGAGGTGTGAAATAGACAACTGGTCTATTCACAAGATAGTAGCACATCCATAATAAAGCAAGTACAACTAAAATAAAAACTTAACCAATTAACTTGCACGATCAACTCACATTCAACAACATACCAACATGAATCACAAGAATGACTCTTTTCAAATCAAACACCAAAATCCTCCAATCAGAGTAAAGACCCAATAAGGTTCACTTGCACACTAAACATATCCATATTAAGGAATCATAAAGACCATTAAAAAATATAATTAAAAGCTATTGTTATCTATTTGTAGTTCTTTAAATTAATTGATTCTTTCATGACAAGAAAATCTACAATAGGGAAAAATGCATGAAAAGGACAAAAATGACATATCCCAAATGACTTGCACGATTACTGAATTAAGAAGCCAAAACATACATGAAATAGAAAACCATCATTTAAACTCGAAAAATAGATTTGTTTTCTTATCTAATCCATGTTGACCAAATTTGACTATACTTTCTAAATTTCATTTAAACCAATTTCTCAACAGTTCTTGAAAAACAATACATCTCTCCAATGTCATATTCACTACCATCATTTAATAATTCTAAAAATAATAAAAAATTACATATATATAATATATGTATATTTACAATAATATGTATATATACATATAAACATTTAAATCATATATATATATATATATATATATCAGATATGCCAAATCCAAAATTAACTGATTCCAAAACTGATTAAATTAAATATAATAAACTAGTAATTATATTTTTAAACATATGATTTAAAAAAAAACATACTTATTAATATATATATATATATATATAAAGAAAAAACATTAAATATAATTAATTGATTTGTGTTTCCTGGTGGGCCCCAAAAAATGAGGAGGAGGGAGGCAGTAAGTGGGAGGCCCACGTTGTGGGTTCTCCATGGCTATGGAGTGTCATGGAACCCATAGCCCATGGGTTCCCATAGGGCACCCATGGATGTGGATGCCCATGACACCCACAACATGGGTACCTGTGGGTGGGCACCAAAAGCCCCATAAAATAATAAAAATAATTTTTTTTTAAACCAAAATTTAATAAAAAACATAAACTTTACAATCACAACCCCCCTGCCTGAAAAATTCAATAGATTTATTAAAATTTAATTTTTTTCTTTCTTGCCCAGAAAATATTAAATAAAAATCAGACCCAGATATTTGGAATTTCAAACCCCCAATTCAGATTTTGGGAAATCAAACCCCCAACTCATATTTTGGAAATTCAAACCCCCAACTCAAATTTAACAAAAATTATCTTCTCTTACTCTACAAATTAGAGATTCACATGGAACAAAATAAAACAATCTAACAGAGAATTTTCATTACCACAACGAAATTCAAACCCTTTTCTTCTTTCCACAAAATTTTACAATAAATTTCCTCTACTAAACATAGCGCACAAGAACACAAAGATTTCTTTATTTACACTAAAATCTTAAAATAGAGGTTTAAAAATCCAACCTTTAATTGCTTTCTTGAAGAAAACAATTGGAGGAGAGCACCCAATCCTCCCAAAATACCAGAACTTCCAGCAAAACCCCCATTCTACCAAAGAAAGGACAAATTTTCCAAAATGAAAAGGAACCCCCTTTTGGAAAATTTTCCAAAATATAAAGGAATTTTCACCCAAAAATATCTTTTTAGGGCACAATACTTTTCTTATAGAAAAATTACTTTTCCCTCATGAAATTTTCCCCTTTTTAAAAATGCAAATTGAATTTCTTTCTCAAATTTAAAAACATTCAAAATTTTAATTTAAAAATTAAATCCCTAATATCAAGATATTTATGTATTTTAAAAGTTAAAAAATAACTTTTCTCAAATGGACAAGGCACAATAAAAATTCCACTAATGAAATAAATAAAACAATCAATTTAATTACACAACTAAAATGATTGATTTATTTATTTAACCATAAAAAGGTGCCTAAAATACTTTATTTTTAATTTAATTTATAAACACAATACACACTAATTATTAATAACCATAAGGTATTAATAATTAATTTTACATTAACTAACACTAGAAGAGAATTAATAAAGTCCCAAAACACATGACACACAAAACTCAACTAAACAAAATAAAGACATGACCCACATACCAATGTCGGAAAGGTGGCCTACTTGGCAATCCGACAAGGTTGACAAATGACTAACAATGCTTACAATCAAGAAGGCTAGGGGTGACATTTAGGGCCTTAAAACCATCTCCTTCACTTCCATCAGTTTACTTAGGTACGCTCAGACCTGTAGAGCCAGGTGGTGTCGGTACCTTGTACCTGCAATTCCAGCATCACCGAAACCCCCCCCCCCCCCCCCCACACACACACATACAAACATGATAACCACACCAGTGAAGGAGAATCGTGACTTTTCGTGTCTGACCAAAGTGAGTGATGGTAAATCATCTCCTCACACCTTATACAAACTCCACACAAACATGAGGGCATATACATAGTGCAACTCACACATGAAGTAAATATGTTAGTCCATCGTTAGCAACACATGAATAAAATTAACATTTCATCATTTATAAAAAACAATGCATAAGCAAAATTAACATCTACTCATTCAAATCAATAGTGCATAATCAACATCTACTCCTTAATAAGCATAATGCATAATCACATTCACCAAATCACACTCCAAAGAATAATAACTGAATAAAAAAACATCACAAAATAATGTATCAACCATCCATGTAAGCCACTGAAAAGTCAACCATGGTCAACTAGGTCAAAAGAGTCTAATTAGGGAAGGGGTATCACATCCTCCCCCCTAGGGTTCGACTTACTCTTGGAAGTCGCAAGGCTAGGATGGGACAACAAGGTCACATAAGTCATAGTACTCACATAACATAACCTAAAATCTTAACTTAACTTAAGGAGAATGCAATCCACAAAATTAATATAGTAATGTATAAAAATCAACATCCAAGTCAATTATCTTAACATAAACATTTCCTTCCTTTTTTAAATCAAAAAAATTAACATTGAACAATCTTCCTTTTGCGTTCCTCAATTAAAGAAAATCAATGCGTTAAAAGAGTTATAACAAGATGCATCATCTTTTATTACATAGATTAAACATACTAACACCATTGTTCAACTTCTAGGAACCACTATTCCAACATGCATTCATACAAGAAAATATCTTCTTCAAAAATCCTTATCCAAAAGTATACACATCATATTGTACAAAGAATCATAACTTACTCTATCCAAACATGAAAACACTTATTTTACATCAATAAGCATCATAAAGATGATATTTACATGTCCACTACAACATCCTACATTTACACACTTTCTTGTCTTACCAGGGTAATCACAACATACTCTCAGATTAACTCTGAAATTCAGTCGTAACTAATATTTCATACTACCTCTAAGGTACATAATGCATACACATTGAATGAATAAAGGTTCATGGTATAAAATCACATCAACCACAACACCAAAACATCAATCCTAAGGCAAGATACAGGCTCATTCAAAAGAAGAAATGAATATAATTACCTACATCCAATCATCTAATGTCTACTTAATTCAATTAGAAACCATGTACGATTTTCAAACACTTGACGAAACAGTAAGTCTACAGATCATTAATATTTAACTAAAACTTGTCACACAATTACTAGATCCAGTTCATACTCCTTCCTACTATATATTATGATTCAGATGATTACAAACCAATTTCATCAAAGAAAATACACTTATTTCCTTAGCTGATCTCATTATTTATTTGGTTACACCATTATGCTTAGATCCAATCTCTGTGGTGTTCTCCCTTAACACACTATCAGAGGTTCAAGTGAACATGATAGATATCACTTTACACATAGCTAGGGCCAACTAATTCAAACATTCAAAATGACCACCAGAAATCTCAAAAGAAAGTCATCCAAAATGATGATCGTCAAATACGATGATAAATAAAGAAAGATGTCGGCAATTTTAAAAATCAACAAAATTGAAAACATGACAAGTTCCAAATTTAAATAAAAGAAATGATAATTTAGTGGTCATTTCACCATAAGAAATATAAAAAGAAAATGCTAGCTCCATAGCCACAAAACACTAGTCAAAAGACAGTCAAAACAATGTCGCAATAAAAACTCGAAACAAAGTGGCCATTTTCAGCCACACCATAGGGAGTAACCACTACACAAAACCCAAGATCACACATCCCGAGTGCATTAGAGAATGGATAATAGACACTAAGGATATTATACTAACTACTTTACTTTAATACCATGCAATCTTTATGCACATGAGCGTTCATATAATTATTCTTATGTAACGAGTCATATGCAGGTAGGGTACATATATGAAATTTCACACATAAAGTATATACACTCAAAGCATAATTCTCATACCACACAATATCTCTATCACATGTATCACCTTCCCAACATTACCATTTATTCATATTACTAGAGTTCCTAATTTGAAAAAGACAAGGAGGTAGCATCAATTCTATATTTTCATAGACCAAACACAACATTCTTATAGTTCTTAACAATTACACAAAAGTTTTGCGAAGCTAAGAATTCTATTTTTCAAAATAAAATGGAACCACAAAAAAATAATTTCCTATTCTCCATACACATTAGACATGAAGTGATAAGATTATATTAATCAATACTTGTTCCCCATCACGATCTATCAAACACCTAAACCATATGGACTACCTATAGAGTATATGCAAAAAGTATTCTATTTACTTACTTACTTGACATGATGCACTAATACGCAAAACAAAACACTTTGGTCTTTAATGCAGAATGAAACAGACATTCCTTAATATATGCCTCATATTATTCGTTAATCAAACAATTAAATATTTTTATTTAATTTTCTATTGCATCATTTAGTAGCATTTCTATGAGTCTTTATAACTGGATAGAGAGAAAAGAGAGAATTTTTTATAGTCAACCAATTCACACATATGCACGTAAGCCAACAAGATCACACAAGTATGATTTAAATTTATCCCTATATGCCTATCACCTTTATTGTACTATTTTTCATTTCACTACCGATATAGAAGAATGCAAATAGACTTATCATGATATTTCCTTATATTAAAGATGCCACTAATGTCCTAATTTCTAGATGAGATTAATAAAAAAATATTTCCTTACATACTAACCTTCTAGTAAAACACTCACTACTCCTATTTGAAAAAAAAATACATCATTAACTATGACCATTCATTGAATGTCAAAATATGAGGAGAAGAAGGAAAATGAAACTGCCAATTAACTAATATATGGTTATGTATGCACATCAAACACATTCTTCATTTAAACATCCTATTTATACAGAGTCAATTAGATATGTCAAATGCAAGTACATTATTAACTATCCATGCAACTCCATTATTTGAGTCGGTCATATGAATACACATAATGGAATATTTAATGAAAACACATCCAATTCCCTCCTATACCACTATAACATGATCTTTTTACACATCCAAGACATCTTCCAACATTCAAGTACATACTAACCTCACCTAAAGGTTTTAGGAAATCACAACATTCATTCACAACAAGAAGACATACCCAACCATAAGTACACAAGATACAAATATTTTAATTTCTAGAGAGGAGGAAGGAAGAAATACAGTCAATCACTATGAATATGCATTTAAAACTTTCTATACAAGTTCTCATAATTACGACACTGAGTCCAATTACAAGTATAACACAAGCACAAAATCATACTTTTAGACTTAAGGAAATGCATTATCCAACCTAATAAGCTATTCTAGAGAGCACAATATTAGTTATGAAGGTACCTCCAATTATCTCTAAAAATAAGAGTAATTGTAGACCTAAACATCTTACAAGAAAACAACACACATAAAATCACACAACAAGAACTAATCATCATTAAGGAAGAGAAAGAACTTACTACACATGTTACACTCATTTATGGTTTTTAGAAAGAGTAGGAAAGAGGAACAAAGCGCCAAACATCTTAGATCTTCAAGATCCCATGGATCAATCACAAGAATACATCAGATGGACAAGCATGCAAAAAAAAGACTATATACCGCACACCAAACTAAAGGCATGAGTTACACTAGAGATCCTAGTGTTGCAAACCTTCACTCTAATAGCAAGTGTAATGCCCCACCAAGAAACCCTAAAGGATTCAACTACAAACACTCGAAAAGAGTGTAAAATATTATTTTTTGAAACATACTAAATGCATAGACGTATGAAATAGAATTGTAATAGAAGTTGCACAAGTGGAAGACTTAACCTTATACTCCTAAAGGGTTTCCCAATGTGGATTACTTAATTAAACTAATCCTTACTTAAGGTCAATTAATCCACTTAAAATATATATTTATCCATTAGGAATTTAATTATACCAACAATGATTGTTTCATACTTTGCATGAGGGAACACTAATATTTCTATGCTTCATTCATGATAAAACATTCAATTACATTACAACAATGATTTTAATTAAAGATATAAACCCTACCATCTAAATCTCATCATATACATTTCTTTTACATTGAAAGGATACCATAATATTACAATTGCACTTAAAACACCAAGTCTCATAGAAATACATAATGGTTACATAAAATTACAACTTGTCATGAAGGCATATAAATAGCCAAATAATACAACTGATCACATAAGGTCCAAAAGATACAGATATGATCCAAGAAGAACAAAGAGGATCCAACTAGTACAAGGAATATAGTAGATCCAAGAGATACATCTGGAGCACCTACAAAGCTAATCTCTCACAAGAAGGCATGAACAAAATACCTAATCGAAAGTGGCACTACCACCCGACCATGTGGCCCAAAAAGGACCACCTCTCCATGCTAGGAGATAGTAATAATGACCTCAAGAAAACCACAACAAAGCATCACATGTTCTAACATGTACATCATGTACTCACATAAGGCATAAGCATACAAATATGACTCCCACAAGAATTCTCCAAGTAAGGCCAATACAAGACTACACACTAGTGAACATAAGGGAAGAGTGTCATTACATAGATGGTATGGGTTACCCTAGCAGACCTCCATAGGCCTTGACCCCCATCCTGGGTTATCCTAGTAGCCCCCCCTGAGGCCCCACTCCCATCCATGAATCATGCGGACCCAACAAACCTTTCGTGAAGACAAGGTGGTTGGTTTGTCATTGCAGGCCTTCCCACTACATCCTGAGTTTATACAAGAACTCAACCATGAGTGAGATATAGTTAATCTTGATTAATGTTTTAAAACCCAACCCTAGTTTATTAATTAAGTTATCACTTATTACTCAAACTTCCAAAGGGTTATCCTGGCAGCCACTTTGGGCCCCGACCCCCACTCAAAAGCCACTCTTCCTTATGAGACTACACAACCTCCAAAGAATTCCAAGGAAAAACACAAAAGCCAACTAACACAAGGAGTTAAAAAAAAAAATAAAGAAACTAATTGGTTATACAAACCTTCTACCAAGGTTAAACCAGCTGGAGTTGTGAAACATACAGCTGATCTATTCACAAGACAAGATCACATCCAGAATAAAGCAAGTACAACTAAAATAAAAACTTAACCAATTAACTTGCACAATTGACTCACATTCAACAACATACCAACATGAATGACGAGAATGACTCTTTTCAAATAAAAAACCAAAATCCTCCAATCAAAGTAAATACCCAAAAAGGTTCACTTGCACACTAAACATATCCATATTAAGGAATCATAAAGACCATTCAAAATATAATTAAAATTTATTATTATCTATTTGTAGCTCTTTCAATTAATTGATTCCTCCATGACAAGAAAATATACAATAGGGAAAATCACATGAAAAGGGAAAAAATGACATATGCCCAAATGACTTGCACTATTACTGAATTAAGAAGCCAAAACATACATGAAACATAAAACCATCTGTAGTGTCTTAAAATTATGACCCTATCAATTTTTGACCATATTAGGGTCCTCACACATGTGAAATTGATTCCCCTAGCCTGATTGCACACTAGAGACTGCTCAGCCCTTGGAATATACTTTTCTCTTGGCCTCTGCACCACCCTGTCTATACTTTTCACTGGAGAAAGGGGTAGGACCCTTTCCTGAGCTTGCATTGCAGGTTGTGCAACGAGTGGGAAAACTTCCTCGATGTCAACCTGTGATGAAAATCAGTTTCATTAACCCTAATTGACATGTATTTAAGTTGCATTTTCCCTCTCATTTGGGGAGGTTGGATAAGTTCAATGAGGTGAAAATTTGTGTTCAAGCATTCAAGAGCATTCAAGCATTCTTTTCTAGCATTGAGCATTCTCAACTCTCTCTTCAAGGCTAGGTGTCGCATTAAAGTCAAGGATTCAACCTTTGAAGAGGAGATTGATTCCAACATTCAATTCCACACAAGCATTTCTATCAACATTGCTATCACAACCTCCCTTGAGGTGATTTACATGAGTATTTCATTTAAATTTACTTGCAAGTACTTTCTTTCATTACTTGGTTAATTCCAAAACTAGGGTTTGACCTGAAGGCAAACCCCCAATCCCAACCCCTTTTCCTCTCTTTTCTATGTGTAGGTTGCAGGTGCATAGTTGTAATTTTAGATTTGGAATCCATGTACAAAGGCAGAAAAACCCTTTTTGCTTTGTGGATTTTTTGGAGGACCATGTACATTCCCACCACAGTCCAGGCAACTTTTCCTCAAATTCGCAAGGCGACTTCGTCTCAACATATTATTGCCAAATCTAGGTGCACAGCTTCATCCCACGCTTCAATCTCAAGTTATAATTAGTTCTTTGTCAGTTTTTCATTACATAATTCAATCAATTCCTTTCCATTTTAAATAGGAAGAGGGGATCAACTTATCATTCCCATTTCATTCAGAATTCTATCTTCTTCTTTGGAGGTTGAATCTAGTGAATTTTTCTCTCCTCTTCCAATGTAATAGGTGAAAAGTGTTTGAAGGGAAATCCGTAGTGAAAATCTCATCTCTCCTTGGAGGGAAAGGGTACTTTTCCTCTTGATCTCTCATTCACACATTTTTCACCCATCATTACATTTTGTTGACATTACATTTCTGCATTAGGGTCCTCACGCATGCAAAATCAAATCCCCTAGCCTAATCAAAGACCAAAGGCTGCTCAACCCTCAGAATCTACTTCTCCTTTGGCCTTTGACCATCATGTCTACACTCTGTCCTAGAGAAAGGGGATAGATAGGAGCATGGTGCCCTTTTCCTCCTAGGACAGGGGTGTGGTGCCCCTGTCCCTACCTTATTCTGGGGCAGGACCCTTTCCCGACCTTGCATTGCAGGTTGTGCAGTGAGTGAGAAAACTTCCCTGATGTCGGCTTGTGACAAAAATCAGTTTCATTAACACTAATTGACATGTATTTAAGTTTCATTTTCCCTCTCATTTGGGGAGGTTGGATAAGTTCAATGAGGTGAAAATTTGCGATCAAGCATTCAAGAGCATTCAAGCATTCTTTTCTAGCATTGAGCATTCTCAACTCTCCCTTCAAGGCTAGGTCTTGCATTCAAGTCAAGGATTCAACCATTGAAGAGGAGATTGATTCCAAAATTCAATTCCACACAAGCATTTCTATCAACATTGCTATCACAACCTCTCTTGAGGTGATTTATATTTGAGTATTTCATTTACATTTACTTGCAAGTATTTTCTTTCATTAGTTGGTTAATTCCAAAACTAGGGTTTATCCTGAAGGCAAACCCCCAATCCCAATCCCTTTTCCTCTTTTTTCTGTGTGGGTTGTAGGTGCATAGGTGTACTTTCAGATTTGGACTCCATTTGCAGAGGTGGAAAAACCCTTTTCATTTCATGGATTTTTCAGAGTTTCGTGTACATTCCCACCACGGTCTAGGAAACTTTTCCTCAAATTCACAGAGCAGATTCATCTCGACATATTACTGCCAAATCCAGGTGCACAACTTCATCCCATGCTTTGATCTCAAGTTATAATCAGTTTTTTGTCACTTTTACACTACATAATTCAATCAATTCCTTTCCATTTCAAATAGGAAGAGGGGATCAACTTATCATTCCCATTTCATTCGGAATTGTATCTTCTTCTTTGGAGGTTGAATCTAGTGAATTTTCCTCTCGTCTTCCAATGTAATAGATGAAAAGTGTTTGAAGGGAAATCCATAGTGAAACTCTCATATCTCCTTGGAGGGAAAGGGTAGTTTTCCTCTTGATCTCTCATTCACACATTTTTCACCCACCATCACATTTTTTTGACATTGCATTTCCACATTAGGGTCGTCACACATGCGAAATCGAATCCCCTAGCCTGATCGGAGACCAGAGGTTGCTCAACCCTCAGAATCTATTTCTCCCTTGGCCTCTGCACCACCCTATCTGTACTCTACCCTAGAGAAAGGGGCAGGATAGGGGCATGGACCCTGTCCCCCCTAGGATAGGGGCATGGCACCCCTGTCCCTGCCCTATTTTGGGGTAGGACCCTTTCTTGAGCTTGCATTTTAGGTTGTGTAGTGAGCGAGAAAACTTCCCCAATGTCGGCTTGTGATGAAAATTAGTTTCATTAACCCTAATTGGCATGTATTTAAGTTGCATTTGCCCTCTCATTTGGGGAGGTTGGATAAGTTGGATAAGTTAAATAAGGTGAAAATTTGTGATCAAGCGTTCAAGAGAATTCAAGCATTCTTTTCTAGCATTGAGCATTCTCAACTCTCCCTTTAAGGCTAGGTGTTGCATTCAAGTCAAGGATTCAACCATTGAAGAGGAGATTGATTCCAACATTCAATTACACACAAGCATTTATATCAACATTGCTATCACAACCTCCCTTGAGGTGATTTACATTTCAGTCTTTCATTTATATTTACTTACAAGTAATTTATTTCATTACTTGGTTAATTCCAAAACTGGGGTTTGACCTGAAGGAAAACCCCTAATCCCAACCCCTTTTCCTCTCTTTTCTATGTGTAGGTTGCAGGTGCGTAGCTATACTTTTGGATTTAGAATCCATTTGCAGAGGTGGGAAAATCCTTTTCGTTTCACGGATTTTTCAGAGGACTGTGTACATTCCCACTACAATCCAGGCAACTTTTCCTCAAATTCACAAGGCGGCTTGGTCTCAACATATTAGTGCCAGATCCAGGTGCACAACTTCATCCCATACTTCTATCTCAAGTTATAATTAGTTCTTTGTCACTTTTGCACTACATAATTCAATCAATTCCTTTCTATTTCAAATAGGAAGAGGGGATCAACTTATCATTCCCATTTCATTCATAATTCTATCTTCTTCGTTGGAGGTTGATTCTAGTAAACTTTCCTCTCCTCTTCCAATGTAATAGGTGAAAAGTTTTTGAAGAGAAATCTGTAGTGAAACTCTCATCTCTTCTTTGAGGGTAAAGACAATTTTCCTCTTGATCTCTCATTCACATATTTTTCACCCACCATTACATTTTGGTGAACCTGATGTCTTGCATGCTTTCCTTTGAACCAAATTGCATATTTTTCAATTTCCCTCCTTTTTCCCAAAATTCAAATTTCAAAATTAAGTGGTTAGGTCATAAAACCCTAATTTTTAAATTTAATTAGATTTTGTGCAAATTTCAATCAATTTCATTCAAATTCAGATTTCTAAACATTTTCCAAGGTGTCCCTATCCATTAGGTTTGACATTTTTCAAATTTGTAATTCAATTCCTCTTTTTCTTCAAAACCCTAATAGGGTCCTATTTTTACATTTGAACCTTAATTTTGCCCATCTAGAAATCGTCAAATTTGTCAATTTTTTAGGGTTAGCTTTGAAATCATCATAATATTCATCCCTGAAAATTTTGAAAAAAGTTGGTCGGACCATGTATATTCCCGCCATGATCCTCGGTTTTTTTCCCAAAATTTTGGGAAACTGTTATGACTGTATTTAATAGGCTAAATCCAAAAGATTGGTTGATTTTGTCGATTTTTGATCCCTCTAGAATCAAAAATACCTCCAAAATTCAACATTTTAAATTTCAAGAAAATTTTTAAACTTAAGAGGTTAATTATAGTTTGCCCTGATTTTAAAAATTCTGATTTTTAAATTAAGTGGTATTCCCTTGGCCCTAATTTTAAAATTCCAATTTCCTTTCATTTTTGGAAATTGTGTCATCCTCTTCTTCCAACAAAGTTCAAATTGTTTAATCAATATTTTCTTAAATTTTGCATTAATCACTTTTGTAAGCTTTGTTCTAAAATTCAAAATTTAAAATTTCCCTCTAGTGCATGAGTTTCACCACTATTAGTCCTACTTATACTATCCTCATTAGACAAAGCACTAGAATTAAGGCCTCCCAAGGTTTAATTACTGAGGAGATGGAGCCTAATTTGGGTGACTTCTTTAATGAGGATCATGCTAATTTTATGCCTATTCACCCCATTGATGAATCCCATGATGAAGAAGAAGCTTTAACTAGAGTCTCTATAGATCAACTTTCCACATTTGACAATCAATTTGATAACTTTCAACAATGGATATTCCAAGAATACCCTAATAGTAAAGCTCTTCCATTAATTGAAGGCCTTAAGCACATGTTTCAAAGTGATAATAATAGAATTGATATATTGTGTGGCATTGCACATATTATTGATTCTAATGTCATGCCTATCAAGAGTTATGCCAAAACCCTAGGCTATTCACAACCTTCAACACAAGTCAATCCTTCTATTCCTTTGACCATTTCAATGGATAGTATTGCTACTTTTACCTCCAACATCATGGCTACATCAACTCAAAATGCCATTCCTACAACCATTGTTCATGGGGGCAATCCCTCTTCTTAATTTAATCCTCCATCTTTACCTATGTCTTCCATAAGTATTCCTATTATTCCTCAATCGATCAATGTGACACAAGGGGGCAATAACTTCAACAACTTTGGTCCTCCTTTAAGTGTCCCTTTTCCTACCCAATCATCACCTATGCCTACTTATCATAAAGTCCCACCACCTTATTCTCAGTCCATGCCTTCCTTCAGTAACATTACACCACCTTCTCAATCAACTATGTCTAACATCAATTCTTCTACCGAAGAGACAATTAACAATCTTTCTCAAACCATGTCTTCTTTACAACAACAAATTGCTTCTATGAGTCAATCCAAGTTTAGTGTGCCCACCTTTGATGTTGTGATCCCACTTTCTCTTGATATTATTAAAGTTGTGCCACCTAAACATGTTGAGATCCCTCAATTATAACTCTATAATGCAAAGGTGATCCTCTTACGCATGTCAAAACATTCCAAACCTTGTGTACTGATTTTGCTTATGATCAAAGATTGCTTGCAAAATTGTTTACAATAACATTAAGAGATAAGGCTTTACAATGGTATTTCTCTTTGCCTTCTTATTCTATCACTTCCTTTCAACAATTGGCAAATGCTTTAATCCAACAATTTCAAAACAACATTGGTCCTAAAACCAATTTGACAGATTTAATGCATTGTAAACAAGGTGTTAAAGAAAAAGTGACCGATTTCATTGGTAGATATAAGCATTTGTGTGCTCAAATTTATTTTCATGTACCTGATAATGATATTAAAAGAGTTTTCATTTCTAATTTGCAAAAAGATATCAGAGAAAATCTTCTTTTGTTTGAGTTTACTTCCTTTCCATAGTTGTATGGAACACTCCACAATTATCAACTGGTTGTGAGTCAAATGGAGCAATCCACTCCTATGGCCCCAAGTGATAAAGGGGAGAGTGTTCAACAATCGTTTGATAATTTTAAACCAACAAAAAGTTTCATCAAGTTCAATGATACAATCAACAACCACAATGTGAATGCTATAACAGGTGTGTCTCTTATTTCTAAATTTTTCCAAAGAGAAAGACAATTTACTCCTTTGAATGAATCTTTACATAGTATTATGTCTCAGTTGTTGCAAAGAAATGTTATCAAACTTCCTCCTATAAAACTAGTTGATCCTTCTAAACTTGCATCCCTTTATTTTGATAACAATTTATTTTGTCAATTTCATCGTTAGCTTGGTCATGACACTGAGAAATGTTTCACATTGAAAAATAAGATTCAAGATTTGATTGATAATAATACTATATCTGTGGTAGGTGTGAAGGATAAAGGGAATAAATTAGTAGCTCCTCCTAATCAAAATCTTAAGATTTTCACTGATCCCTTGCCTTCTCATACCTCTAACATTATTGAGATTTTGCCTAATTCTTTCTCTTCTGAGGAATTCACCTCTATGGCTCTGAACTTGGTAAATATGGTAGAAAAATAAGATACGCCTAAGGATTCTTATATTACATTTGACCCTAGTGAGACCATTAGAGCACCCGATGGCCCTTTATACATAGTTACAAAGGTTAAGAATATCCCTTTCCGTGGTGCCCTTATTGATCCCTCTTGCATGGTTAATGTCAACACTAAGGAGTATCTTTTTACTTTATGAATGCATAAACCAATATATGATTCCTCTAGTCTGGTTGTGAAGTTATTTGATGGCTTCTCTTGTCCTACCATTGGCTCTATCACCCTTCCTATTGAAGTTCATACTAAATCCATGGATGTTGACTTTGTTATCATACCCTCTTTTGAGCAATTCTATGTGAAGCTGGGCTATCCTTGGCTATCTTCCATGAAGGGTATTGCTTCTTCAATCCACAAGGGTCTAAAATTTCCTCACAATGGAGAAATCATAACCATGAACCATATCGTATTTTGTGCATTTGAAAGAAGCCCTGGTGTTCCTATTGATTTGTATTGGGCTAAACAATTTCAATCTCTTCCATCAAGGAGCGATGCTCTTTTTCAATCTTACCAAAAATAGAAGAAAGATATGATCTTATCCTTAAGTCAACCTAGATCCCCAACACTTCCTATTCCTATTATTCTTCAAGATGAGGTTCTTCCCCTCATGGATAGAACTAATCTCCCTCCTAAGGAAGATTGTCAACCTATTCCTATGGATATCACTATACCTTCTCCTAATAAGAACACAAATATTCCTCCTAAGGTTATACCTATACCTTCTTCTCATGATGGACCTGGTCTCCTTCCTACACCTAATATTCCTCATTTGTATAGCACAATTCCACCTCCTTTCTCTTATCGAGAGAAGAGGCCTACTTCTCCTCTTATTCAACCTAAAAGACCTCAACCTAAACCTTAAAATATCAAGGAGAGAAACATTACTACTTTTTCAAGTGTTCCTCCTCCTTCTCAGTCTTCCACTAAGTATCAAAAAAATTGTTGTGTGAGAGAACATTGATGAAGAGACCATATTCGAGCTTGTACAACTATCCCTCAAAATACTCAATCTCCTTAGACTATGATAGTTGACATGATTCCCTTTTCTCCCAAGCAATATTTTCAACCTACATCTCCAAATCATAAGTTTCACAAAACATGTGATGGTTTTACTCCTACTCATGTTCTTGCTCCTCTTTCTCTAAACTTTGATGAAGAAATGGGTGAAAATGTTATTCATGATGGCAATACAACTCCTAATCCTTCTGATAGTGAGTATGAATATGTTGATGTGGACAAGCATTTATCAACAAAATTTTCGCAAACCCTAATCCTAGCTCCTATAATCGAACAAAGTGACTTACAACATGAGCATAGTCCTTGTTTGGATCTTGTGATAGCTCCACCTATTGTGCTTGATGTCTCGCTTTTGGCATGTTGCTCACCTTCTCAAAATAGTGATCAACAACATTGGGAGGTGAATGTCATGCTAGATTAGCAATATTAGCACTATAGATCTTCTCTCTCTCTCTCCTTTCTTTCTCTTTTGTGACCATTCTTCTATGTGTATCCACGTTCTTCTATTATCCCCTAAATGTCTACTTGGGGATGATGCAAAGCATTGAGATCTTTTCTTGGTCTCTTTCATGTTTACTCAAAAGACATCCTCTCTTCCCTTTCTTCTAAGGTGGTGTCCTTCTTTGGGGAATGATGATTATTATATGCACATATACATACATGATATACATGAGTTATCATACAACATACTGACCCCGAGGAAAGAGAAACTACCTTGTACCTCATGTTTTGTGTTCATTTATAATATATAATAAATAAGAATAATTAACATCTACTCATTGATAAATCATTCATTTTGAAAGGTTTTAACTTTTCATTACTACTAGCAAAGTTCTCACTCATTCCTACAAATGGAGGGAATAGTGCAGCTAGAGGGAAATTTGAATTCTGCGAATGGAGGGAACAACGCGGCTAGCTCTTCTAGTTCTGTTTCCTCTGCAACTCAAGGACAATTTGTCTCTTGAGGATGGTCAAAAGGATGGGGACCCATGGCATTGGGACCCTCCTTTTGTCCTTAAAAATAATGAAGATTCTTCAAAGTTGGGTCCCGAGATCTTGAATGCTGATTTGGAAAAGATGACTGAGGTGAAGGCTCTCAAACCCTGGAATAGTCTATTTGCAAACAAACCCACTGGTAAATCATCTTTTCCCTCTGTGGAAGATATTTCTAATAGAAAAATAGGTAGACTAGCTATTACAATACCAGATGTGGTTATAGACCATAGTATTTCTCTAGTGGGAAAATTTGTTGGACCAAGACCTAATATTGAATTCATTAGGTCTTTTATTAAGAGAAAATGGAGGTTTAAAGGACAGGTTGATGTTTCAGCCCTGTTAAGGGGTTTGTTTGTCTTTTCCTTCTCTTGTGGGGAAGATTTGGAAATGGCTCTAAGTGGAGGACTCTGGATGTTTGAGAAATCTTCTTTATCTTGAAGAAAATGGTCTCTAAATATGGAGCTCAATGATTCCTTTTTTGAATCTGCTCCGGTTTGGGTGCGGTTGCCTGGTTTGCCACTTGAATTCTGGTTGGAGGATGTTTTCTTAGGCATCGCTAACTCCTTCAGGGAGCTTGTGGCTATAGATTCTATGAAAGAAATATGAAAGAGGCTGGTGTATACGAGGATATGCATTAATATTTCATAGAATATGGACCTTCCGAGCTCTATTGAAATAAATTCCAAACTAGGGAAGTGGGAACAAGCCATAGAGTTTGAGTCCCTCTCCTTTGTGTGTTTCTCTTGTAAGAAAGCTAGACATTGGGCAAAGGCTTGCCAAAGTAACCCCAAGAATGCTTAGAAGCATAACAATCATGTTAAACAGATATGGAAAGAGAAGATTAACAAAAGTGAGGAGGGTAGAGTGGAAGGAGGAAGTGGACTTCCTAGTAACCCAAAAGATATAACAAAGGATGATAGGAAAGCTAGTCCTTCCAAGGATACTCTTCATAAGGAATTTAGAAAGAATGAAGATAATGTATTTGAGGTCAAAACAGTCAATGGATTTGAATTTTTATAGATTCAGGAGGAAGAGAATGTAAGCATAGAAGAAATTCTTGAAGAGGGTGATGTTGGCGACATAAATGAATCACAACATGGGGCTCTAAAAGATATAGAAAAGGAAAGTAATAAAGTTTTCCCAAAGGACTTTGAAGGTCTAGAATTTATCTTTGAAAAAAAGACCAAGTTCGGATTGCCTCAGGTTAACCTTAACTCTCTATTTCAGAGTGTTGGCACTGAATCGCCCACCTCTTCTTAGAGAATAGGAGAACCTTGGAATAATAAGCAATCTACATATAAAGATTAAGATGATGAAGAGATAATAGGAGTGGGAAAAAAGAAAAACAAGAAGATAGGTTGTTCTAATGGGGTTAAAACTAGAACCAGGTCTAAGCCGGATATTGGTCTTTCCAAATCCCCGCAGGGACATAAAACCATGAAGTGGCATACAGACCAGGAGAGAAAACAAAACATAGTTGATGGAAGGCAATGAACCATTCAGGAATCCTACTCCCAGGTTTCCAAATGAAGGTAATTTCTTGGAACATATGAGGCCTAAATGGTCTCCATAAACAAGATGTATTAAGGAATTTTATCAGAGATCATAAGCCGAACATCATCCTGGTTTAGGAAACTAAAATGAGTAAGGAAAAAGTTGAAAAATTAAAATTCTTTAAACAGGGGGGTGTTTGTGGTAGTAGCTCGAATGGGGTGTCAGGCGGGGTGGCCATATTTTAGAATAAGAAAACTATTGATGAAGTTTTGATTGATGAAGATGGCAATATCATTTCTATGAGAGTTAAATGTATTGTTGAAGGACAGGAATGGGTGGTTACCAACATTTATGCTCCAAATTCTAAAGCTACTAGGAGTAAGTTTTGGGACAAAATTCAGTAGAAAAGGGGTTTTTTTCTCAGGACAACTGGCTGTTGATGGGATATTTCAACACCCCTTTGCAAGAAGTTGACAAATTTGGAGGAAATCAAGTTCAACTGGATAGCAGGATTGACCTTATGGACTTCATCAAAGCCAATGCCTTGATTGATGCTGATCTTTCTGGAGCTTCCTACACTTGGTCTAACCGAAGGGATGGAGGAGATCTTATTCAAGTAAGGCTTGACAGATCTCTTATCACTCCTGACTGGGTCCTTAAGTTTAGATGTTCTTTGTTTGTTATTAACAGAATAGGATCGGATCATTATCCCATTTATTTTGTTGTTGATTCTATTAAGGGCAAACATTGTTTTCCATTTTGGTTTGAAAAAATATGGATTTCACACCCTTCCTTGGAAAATTGCATTGCCAAATGGTGGAATATTAATGTGGATGGTTCTGCCATGTTCAAAGTTGCTAAAAAATTAAGAAACACCAAAGATAACATTAAGATCTGGAACAAAAAGGTTTTTGGAGATATTTTTGAATCCAAGAGGAAGCTGAAGGAGGAATTAGAACAGATTCAAAACTCAATTCAGAAAGATGGTTATAAGATGTTCCCCAAGGCTAAAGAAGATGAGGTTCTAGCCAAATTACACAACACAATATCAAGAGAAGAAATCTATTGGAGGCAGAGATCTAGGGCTATTTGGTTGGAAGTCGGTGATAGAAACACTAAATTATTTCATATGACATCTATGAAGCATAAAGCTGCTAGCAGAATCTCTAGATTAATTGTTGATGAGAAAATTTTCTCAAAGATGATGATATTGGTGATGAAGTTGTTAGGTTCTTCTCTCCTTACAAGTAGTAAGTATATGGACATCATTAAGCAACAAGATCTAGTTGATAACATTCCTAAGATTATTGAACCTCATCAGAATAAGATATTATCTACTATCCCTACAACTGATGAAATTAAAAAAGCTATTTTTTCCTTTCAAGGGGATAAGTCTCCGGGCCCGGATGGCTTTCCTATGTTTTTCTTTCAAGAATATTGGCATATTGTTGGGGAAGACAAGACCAATACTGTCAAATAATTCTTTGGATCCAAAAGAATTCTTAAGGAAATCAATTCTACTTTTATTGCTCTAATTCCTAAGGTGGCTAGAGCTGATTCTATGGGAAAGTTTAGGCCAATAAGTCTTTGTAATTCTTTTTACAAGATTATTTCAAAAGTCCTGACTTTTAGATTGTTGGATGTTCTCCCCTTTGTTATCTCTGAGGAGAAAAAAGGATTTATCCCAAGTAGGTAGATTTTGGATTCTATTATTCTTGTGCATGAGAATATCCACTATCTTAATGTTGCAAACAAAGAGGGATTTCTTATAAAGCTGGATCTGGCAAAAGCCTATGATAGAGTAGAATGGCAGGTTCTTTTCAGGGTCATGGAGGCCTTTGGATTTGATGAGAAGGTTATTAAAATTACTAGAGAATTGATATCTACTCCAAATTTTTCTATCCTTATTAATGGATCTCCGTCCATATTTTTTAAATCTTCTAGGGGTCTTAGGCAAGGAGACCCTATTTCGCCTATTCTTTTCACTATCTTGGCGAAATGTTTGAGCAGATTGATTCAAAATTTAAAAATGAATAAAACCATCAAAGGGTTGCAACCCTCTTCTGCTAATGTCTCCTGTACACATCAACAGTTTGTTGATGATACAACTTTGCTGGGATATTCTTCTATTAGTAAAGTTGTTGCCTTCAAAGGTGCTCTCAGATCTTATTCCCTGGCTACTATACAATAGGTTAATTGGGAGAAATCTTCTATTTACTTCATCAAAACCCTATTATTGAGGTAGTAGAGGATTGCTAACATAATTGGTTGTAAGGTGGAGCTGCTCTCCTCTACTTATTCGGGTCTCCCTCTTGGTTTGGCTCCTCCAAACTCTTTCTGGAATTCATTAATTGACAAACTCAACAAAAAATTGGCAGGTTGGAAAGGATCTATGCTCTCTCAGGTTGGTAAGCTTTAGCTTCTTCAAGCTACTCTTCAAAATCTGCCTGTTTATGCTCTTAGCTTGTTTATTATACTGGCTAAATTTGTTGAAGCTTTAGAAAGAATTCAAAAAAGATTTCTTTGGTCAGGTGTTGAAGATAAGAAAATGATAGTGTTGGTTGCCTAGGATAAAGTCTGTAATCCTAAGAGCAATGGGGGATTAGGTATTAAAGCTCTCAAACCTTTCAACAAAGCCTTGCTTGCTAAATAGATTTGGAGGGCTTTTGGTATTAAGAAAGATTGGAGTAGGGTGTGGTTTGATAAATATATACATCAGCCAATTCATTCTCTTCTCTATTATGAAGATATCCCTGTTGGTTCTTTTATATGGAATAGTATGATCAAATCTATTAAAGTTGCTAAAGCTGGAGCTGGATGGGTCCTTGGCAAAGGTGATAAAATCAGGTTTTGGGAGGATGTCTGGATTATAGATGAACCCGTTTTTAACCAGTACTGCAACCAATTTATTGAAGAATGTAATAGGAGGTATGGTTCTATGGTTTGTAATTATTGGAAGGAGAATAAATGGGCCAGACTTGATGCAGTTTATGCTGGATTTTTGTTTCTCCAGTAGGATTTGCTATCCTTTTCTGTTAGTAAAGATTCTGATGATGTGTTCCTATGGAAGAGAAATCCTAGGGGTAATTTTACTATTGCCTCTGCTTATAAAAAAATTGTTACTTAGGCCTGTAACCCAATATGGACTAAAATTTGGAATAGATTCCTCATTCCTAAAGTTAACATGTTTTTTTGGCTTGCAACTCACAAAAAGATTCTTACCATTGATAACCTAGCTCGAAGAGGATTCATTTTTCCTAATAGGTGTGAGTTATGTCAGAAAGAGGTTGAATCTATGGATCATTTGTTTATTCATTATTCTTTTACTTAGGAAATATGGAGTAAAGTTTGGCTGGAATGGAAAGTTGATTGGGTTATGCACAATAGTCTTAAGGAAGTCATCTTGCAATGGATATTCCCTACCAAACTTCCTCTCATTAAGACCCTCTGGTCCTTTGTCCTTCTTATGACCTGTTGGCATATCTGGAAGGAGAGAAACAATAGAATTTTTAGGGAGGCTAAGTGTTCTTCTCAGGTGGTTTTTGAAAAGATTTGCAAGGCTATTAAAGAAAACATCAATACCATTCACAAAAACAACAAGCAGTGTAGCTATTTTAACATGACTGATAATAAGAAAAGCATCCTTACTAAATGGAAGTTGATACACAAGGTCTGCAAATCTGATATGAAGAGTAGGAGAGATAATGTTGTTTGGAGGTTACCTTTTCATGATTGGGTTAAGGTGAAATTTGATGGTGTAGCTAAAGGTAATCCTGGGAAGGCTGGAGGGGGAGGAGTCATTAGAAATTCTTATGGTTTTTGTGTTGCTACAGTTGCCTCTCCCTTTGGAGTTCAAAACAATCATGTGGCAGAAGATCTGGTAATGTTAAATTGTCTCCAGCTTTCTCAAAGTTTTAATTTTAACCAAATATGGCTGGAAGGGGACTCTCTCAATATTATTTAGGCTATCAAAGGTATTAGTTCCCCCTCTTGGAACATTCATAATATCATTGATAATGCTAAAAAAATTGTTAGATGCCTATGATAGTGTGATTATTACCCATACCCTTCGGGAAGGTAACAAGGTAGCTGATTTATTAGCTAATGAGGGAGTCAATTTAGAGGAGGATACTAAGTATATCAGAGAAGTTTCATGTAAGAATGGAGTCCATGAGCAATTATTATTTGATAGAGTCCATGGTACACGTTAATTTCATTATTATCTTTCTGGGTTTGGATCTCAATGATAGATGTTGGAGTGATGTGGAGTGTCATTTGATTACCTATTTAAGGCATTGTGATAATGAGCACCAGTGTGATGGGCCTAATAATATTAAGTGTTGGTTTATATTGAATGTCTTAAAAGACTATCCGAATAACAAGAAAATCACCTTGTTTTTCGATTCCAGTGTCTTGTTTTGTCAACAGTTGGTTATTTCGTGCTCTGTTGAGGGTTTCGACTTGAATAGCCATTACATTATGGGGGGAAATCTTAATCACAATGAGCCTTCCAGCTGTGATAACTGGAAAAGCGAAAGGAAAATATGGCGAAGGTTGCACAGATATGGATTCACTGATTACATGGAGAAATTGCATGGGATTAAGAAGTCTATGTCACATGGTTTTGCCAAGGGATGGAACAATAATAAAGTTACTCTGTTTGGCCAGACATGGAAGCTGGATGAAGATTTGGTGGCAGAGGTTATAGGATTGCAGAAGGAAGGCGTCAAATTCTACAGAGACCACAAGTTCTTGGTGGAAGCTACCAAGAATTTCCCTAAAAATGAAGAAGAAAGGGATCGGCTCGCTAAGAAGGACAATGTGTCCTACTACCTCCCTCACCAGGTAAAATATTTCTGGCAAAAAATGTTGAAAGTTTTTATGGAATACCTTACGGTTGATGGAAGGTTTTTGAAGGTTTACAATTACCATTTTGTCATCCTTAACCATTTTTGCCATGGCTCGAAGATTTCGTTGCCCTTCTATTTAGTATCTTCCCTTAACGATAGCCTGGCCGACCATGCCAAGAAACCAAAATCCTACCCCATTGCTCACCAAGGCCTTATTTTGTTAATTTTTGAGCATTTGAAAGGTAAAGCTAGGGCTAATAGGGATGACCCCTTTGTGGAGAATGCCCACATTTCTGAGGGTCATGATGGCTCTAATTCTGATGAAGATTCTTCTAATCTTCCTCTGCATAAGAAATTGAGGGTTAGTGATGAAGTTAAAGAAGACACGAAAGAGAATGCTAGTTTTGAGTAGGAACAGGGGAAGGAGGTAGATGAAGAGGCGGAGAATGAGCAGGAGAAGGAGGTTGAGGGCGAGGAAGGGGATGAGCAAAGAAAAGATGATGTTGAAGAGCCATAAGCGAAGAATAACCCTTATGTCTCAGATAGCAAGAATGATGTTCAACACAACATAGAGGAGGGAAACCCTAGGTCTATGGGCTCTGCTCCGGTTATGGAGAACGCGGATTCCATTCTGAATGCTGCCAGAAATAGTACCCTGGAAATGTTCAATTTTTAGAAATGGGTGATTGAGAACATTTCTAGTATTTAGAATAAACAGAGAGACCTGGATTATAAAATTGAGAACTTGATTAAGGATACCAACACTAAAGGTAAAGAGGATGTTGCAGAGGATACTAGTGAGGTAGAGGACGAAGAAGAAATTCTGGACTGGCCAGAAAAAGATACGATTAAGGGAGATTTGAAGCATCTTGAAGATGTGGTGAGAATCATCAAAGAAAAGGGAGAGGTTGATAATGATCTGATAAACAACTGGATTACAAAAACTGAGAAGGCCTTGAAGAAAATCATGGAGCATAGTCTGGCAGTTTTGAAGATGTCTTCTCAAAACATGAATGCTTTGGTTGCTTGTCTAGAGAAGAACAAGTAGAATAAAGATACGGTGATCATTGATGATGAGCCGACCTCTAGTTTTGTTCTACATTCCTCCAGACACAGAACTAGGCAAACCACTAGTGAGCTGGAGTTGAAGACCAAAGACACCCAATAGATGCAGGAAAACAAAGATCTGAAAGAGGCAACTAATGCGATGATGATGCTGGTTAAGGATACGGAAGAGTCTATAAAGATTTTCATCTGATATGTAATCTGGTTTTAGGTTTCCAGTTTCTCGCTGGCCTTGTGTTGTTCCTTTCCTTGGCTGTTGTTTTTTTTGCTGTTCTTTTGCAGCCTTTCTATCTTTGTTTTGTTATTTCTAGTTTCTCTTTTGCTTATCTCCTCATTATGTAAGTAGGTTTCGGATCCCTTAAAACCTGGTTTTCCTTAATCAAAAACATCTACTCATTCAAAGAAATAGTGCATAATCAACATCTACTCATTCAAAGAAATAGTACATAATCAACATCTACTCCTCAATAAGCAATAATGCATAATCACATTCACCAAATCACACTCCAAAGCATAATAATTGAATAAAAAAACATCAAAACATAATGTATCATTTATCCACGTAAGCCACTAAAAAGTCAACCATGGTCAACTAGGTCAAAAGAGTCTGATTAGGGAAGAGTATTACAATTGCTGTGTAATGCTCCTCCAGGAATCATTCTTATGATAGATGCTAATGAATCTCATGTGTGGTTTTACATCCTTATTGATTAGTGAATTCCTCTTGATTGAGATATTTTATGTTGTTTTGATTTGGTATATATAGGTTATGCATTTTATCTTTATGTATGATTAGATGTAAGATTTCATTTATGTGTACTGACCCATGGACTGACATATTTGCTTTATATATGAGATGTATCATGTGTTCGACTTTATGTATGTATCTGATTCTATATGGGGTGTGAGGGGATGATCTTTCGGTACTCACTCCAGAGAGACACAGGATGTCACAACTCTCCTTCACCGGTGTGCCTATAATTGTTGGATATATGTATGTATGCTTTTCTTGATGATGCAGGGTTGCAGGTACAAGGCATCGACTCCACCTAGTTTCACAGGTCTGAGCGTGCCTACATAATCCTGATGGAAGTTGTGGGAGATAGCATAAGGCCTATTCTCAAACCCTAGCATTTTCTTGACACTAGAGCAATATATCATGTCTTGTGTCTTCCTGATCGGAACACCACTTAGGCAAAATCCAATAACCCTACCAGGTATGTTGCATGTGAGTTTGTGGTTGTGTTGTATTTGGTTTTAATTTGTTTTTGTGTTTTGGTAGTTTTTAATTATGAATTTTTATTATCAGGTTTTATTTAATTTGGGTTAATTTAATTTAATTACTTATGTTTGTGTATTTTAAATTTAAATAAAATTTAAATATACAATATATATGGATGGTTTTACCATATTAATTAATTAACAAATTAATATTAACATTTAAATAATTAAATTATAATGTAAGCATGAATAATTCATAAATTAAATTATTATTTAAAAAAATAAAATGATTAAGTTATTAAATAAATATAATGATGGGAATTAAAAATTAAATATTATATTAGAAAGTTAGTAATTGAATATAATGGAAAGTCATTAATTAATAGCTGAATTGACTATAAATGAAAAGAGAAATGAATTTAAAATAATTTTAATAAAATATTAGAAATGCAGATTTGTTAACTTTTGTGAAGTGATGATTTTGGAGAAAGTTTCCATTTCCTGTGAGACATTTTAGGAGCTGCACATTATTATTGGGGAAAATTTCAAGATAAAAGAAAAAAGAAAGAAAAAGATTCAATTTTGGCTTGAACTAAGGTAGGGATTAAATCCCATTTTGTTTGTGATTATAAAAGTGATGTCTGTGAATTTTAATTTTATAATTTTAATTATGAATTTTCTATGATTTTCTATATGTATGATTCAATTGAGGACATTTGTAATTTCGTAGATTATGTCATTTAGATTTATCACTATGAATTTGGGGGTTTGACTGATTAAGTCTTTGCCATTTTTTTAAAAATGTATATATAATCATTTCTTTGTCTTTATGTATTTTCTAGCTATTAAAATTTATTAAAAATTTTAATCTGTCATCTCGAGATTTTTCTTACTTTGACATTGTATTTATCAATTTTAATTATTGAATTATGTTTAGTGGGCTGGGAGTCTTAAATTTGATCTCTGTTATATTTACAGACTTTTAATTATGAAACTCCTTTTTAAAAAGTATGGATTTTTGTCTTTAGAAATTAACTATGAATTTCTTTTTTTTAAAGTATTGATTTTATTTTGTTTTTTTAAATTAATTATGAATTTCTTTTAAAAAAATTATTGTTTTTTTTAAAATTAAACAATGAATTATCTTTTTATGCCCAACATTATAATTTTATTTTGCCCAGTTTTAATTTTTAATTTAATTTGCAATGTTCGTTATGTACAACAAATCATATTTTTATGTGCCCTACAATATTTAGTTTATATGCTAGCAATTTTTTTTTAATTATTAAGTTATTTTGTACTGCAATTATTATATTGTGCCCAACAATTTTAAAACAATATACGAGTGATAATTTATTATTAAATTAATTTGGTGTCGATAATTAAATATAGTAAATGATATTTTTAATTTATGTATTTTATTTTGTCAAATGTTTTAAATGGTATTTTAATTTATAATTATGATTTATTTGTATGATTAATAATTAATCTTGCTTAAATAAAAGAAAATTATTATTATTATTAATACTTTTATTATTTTGTATATACACCTACGAAATGGACTTTAAATTAGTTTTATTGCACTATCATATATTTATGGTCTCATAATTGAAAACCTCATGTATAGTTGGATAATAATTAATACTAATACTTAAAATGGTTTTCACATGGTTGTTACCTGAATGTTATCCTTATGCCTATGAAGTGAATTTTATTAACCTTGGCAATATTTCAAAGTTTTATTAAACCAAACCCTTGACTTGTCATGTTATAGTAACCTAAACCAACATGTGTTTGGGTTTTGTGTCTTTTTGTGTTGTTTTGGCTCTTATGTCTTTGGGGGATCTAGAGGCTGGTCTTTGAGCTAAATCTTTATTGTCAGTATATGATGCTTTTTATTTCTTTGCGGGTTTTACTTATGATTGACTTAGGTGGATTATTAGTCTCTTGGTATTATTGCATTACTCTCCTTTTGGGATTGAGATATGTTGAGCTCTTTGATGGAAGCTTATGTATTTGATGCTTATGTGAATTGAGATATGATGTTATTCCAGACTTGGATGGAACTCATTATATGGTTTATGGTGTTTCTAATCTTTTCTATGAGACTCATGAGATTATTTTATGTTTCTTTTTGTAACGTCATAAATTGTACGCACTTGCTAAAGCAGTACAATTTAACACCTAGTTTAGCACCCGCCTTGGCGTAGTTGCATTTTGCATTACATTTCCCCTTTAGCACTTAATTAATCAAATTAATTAGGTCTAAAGGTTCTATTTCATCATTTTCCACATCATAAAGTCGGGCCCTTTCATTAAAGCGTGCCCCTTTCATTTTATTCCTCCAATACATCACTTAATCAAAAACCCTAATTAGGCCCTATTCTGAGCTTGGGGGCTTGATTTCGGGGGTCAAAACATCTCGAAATCACCTGTAACTTCGGGATTCTCTCTAAAATCATCATATCTAACGGCCCTGAAAATTTGGTGAAAAGTTGTCGGGACCGTGGCGCCCGGAGT
Organism: Cryptomeria japonica; assembly: GCF_030272615.1. Taxonomy (NCBI): domain Eukaryota; kingdom Viridiplantae; phylum Streptophyta; class Pinopsida; order Cupressales; family Cupressaceae; genus Cryptomeria; species Cryptomeria japonica. The sequence continues at coordinate 442,628,803 of NC_081414.1, read as the reverse complement.
GCACACGGTCCCGGACATTTTTCCCGAAATTTTAGGAGAGCGATCCAATCATAAAATAAAGCTTAACCCCAAGAAATTGGCGGGATATTCAATCTCTAGGTCGGCCAAAAATTGGAATTAAGACCTAGGGTTTCATACATAAGAGCTCTCTTTCTTCATTTGAAGGGATCCGATTTTTGTTTTCAGAGACCTCATATGCAGCGAAAGAGCAGATCTTTGAAGACTTCAACTACTCTCAACATTCATTATCCAAGCATTCATCAAATCCATTCATTCATTTAGGGCTTTGAAGGCATTGAAGAGCAATAAGGGATCACTGACTGAAGATTGGCTTGTACCCCTCCCTTGGGGTTGGGTATGATTTCATGTTGTTTTCATGTCTTTGCATAAGCCTCATTATGTCACTTACATTCATGCTTTAGATCACTTTGCATCTTGATTTAGAGCATTTACATTATCATCTACAAACAATTAGGGTTTACTTCCTAGGTTGCTCTAGTTTGCTTACTTGCATTTTAGATCTTGCACACACACAAGGTCTACACACACATTACTTTTACAATACAACTTGGCTATTCGTGGAGGTGGAAATCACCGAAGCGGGGGTTTGACTAAGGCAAAACCCAATATAGCCACCCAAACACCTTTTTCAGATATAAGTGCAGGTTTTGGGACTCGGACGACATTGCAGGTTGCAGATCCGGGAAAAGCAGGTCGAGACAGCACCCCACACCAAATTGCAGGGCAAAAGACCAGGATAGTGGTGTGGGGCGCCCTGGTCCTGCCAGGACAGGGGCGCTGGGCACCCTGGTCCTCCTGACAGACAGCATTTCCGACAGTTTTCCGGAGTGCAGAATAGCAGTTTCAGGTGCAGAATCAGGACAGTGGTGCCCGCGCCCCCGTCCCGAATATTTCCACTTAGATTTTTGACTCCGGGTATGCATTTGCATTTTTGTCTTGTCCTTGTGTTTACAGCTTTCCATTGTTTAAGTTCAATTCTGCAATCTTGTTATTAGTTCATACTTGCATTTTAGGGTTAGGAATTGGGCTTGCATAATCTTACCTTTCAATTACAACAAAGGAATAGAAACCTTAATAGGTAGCCCGTGGCTCTCTCTTTCACCCAAAAAGAAGTAGCTAATTGTGTGATACCTCTAGGCTCTTTTGTATTCCGTAATGTGTGACAAGAGGTAGGATTAGGACATGTTAACCTAGTCTCGCTTTTTCCCCCACACATTTTGGTGAACCCAACGTGAATCTATCATTGCTTCCTCTTACATTGCATTTGTTAGATCTAGATCTAGATTTAGTGTGTTTTCATTTCATTTTCATTAAAAAAAAAAAAAAAAAAAAAAGAGTGTGTTTCTTTGCATTGTGTGTTTAAATTTCATGCAACTTTTATTTCAAAATGTCAGACTTTTATTTGCAAAATGTTCATGCTTATGATGATTATTATGAGTATAGCCAAGATGAATTAGATGAAGCTTTAGATGATTTTTTGAACCCTAAAGATGCCAAACCTTCATTTTACCAAAAACTCATAAACCTTGTTACTATGCCATTTCGTTGTGATGAGAAAGATAAGTTGAATGAGTCCTCTCAAGGGTACATTCCTATCAACTCATCCACTAAATCTAGTAACATGGTTGTTTTCAACAATCCCCTCTATGAAGAGATATCTCCTTTTGAACCAAAATATAAACCTTTTATAGTTATGATCATGCTTTGTTGGATGATGCTCTTGATGACTTTGTGGCTTTATCGAAATCTTTAAACAAGAACAAGACTTCTAATTTGGTTAACATGATAAACTTGAATGAGCATAAAAAGCCTCTCTTTGAAGTCCAAGGTGCTTATCCATCTCCCACCTTTCAAGTTCCTAAATCACCTCTCCTTACTGTCCAAGGAGGGTATGATCATGATTCCTTTATTACTCCAAATAAACCTATCATCACTGTGCAAGGAAGAAAACCTATAAGTCCTTATAGTTATGCCAAGCAAATAACTAGAGAGAGTTATCATGTGGTTGCCCACACTTATCATACCAGAAATAATAGGCAGCCTAGTCCTCCTCCTGTTATTCCAGTTTCTCTTCCGAATCCTCAACCAATTCTTCCGCAAGCTCCACGTATTTCACAAGTTCTTAGTAAGGAATATGATCTCATAGAACAACTTAAGGCTACCCCTACTAAGATATCCCTTTGGGATTTGATTCAAACTTCTTCTGCTCATCACGGAATGTTACAAGATGCTTTGAAAGATTTGAATGTTCCTCCACCGAACACATCTAGTAATATAGCATCTTTGGTTAACTCTGTGATGAATCCTAAAGCTCAAATTGTGTTTACCCAAGATGAGTTGCCTACTAGTGAAATTCAACATCAGTATGATCCCTTGATGATTGTGGTTATCATGAAAGACACTGCTATAAGACGAACACTAGTAGATAATGGCTCTGGTCTTAATGTGTGTAGCATTAATCTCTTGCATAAGATGAATGTGGATACATCCCTAATTGAGCCTGACTCTCGTCCTATTCGAGGCTTTGACAATGTGGCTAAGACTTCATTAAGTATTATCACCTTACCCCTCACAGTGGGGCCTGTTACTTTGCCTACTCCTATCCATGTTATGTCGGGAAATCTAACATACAACTTGCTATTAGGGAGACCTTGGATTCACAGTATGCAAGCTGTCCCCTCTACATTGCATAGACAAGTTAAATTTATCTATAACAATAAGACATATACCTTGATAGGTGATACTAATTTTCAAGCTTGTTTGCAAACATCTACTTCCAAAGGGGGTTCTTCTAAGCCATCCTCGTCTAGTGATGACTCTTTAAGCAAGATACCTATCAATGAATACTCGCTCTTTGATGATCAAAATTCTTTGGATGAGTCTAGAGCTCCTAAAGAAGACTCTTCTCGACTTGAAACTACACATAAGAAGGATTTTGATCCTAAGAAGATTCTCGCGGACGACGATTGGGGATCTCTTGATTTTAATCCCACCTTTGTAGGTGAATATAAGGTTCCTTCTAGAGAGCTTAAAGCTGAAAAGAAGGAAGAAGTTAAAAATCAATCAACACTACCTGAACCTATGAGTAATAACTTTGTGGCCGCTTCTCAAACTTCTTCTCCCCGCACTTCCAATTCTGAAGGGTTTGATTCTTTGTCTTATGAAAAACCACCTTCTCTGTCTGAAATGGCTGATCGTTATGGTCATGGTTTTCGCATTTTTGCTAAGCATGGGTATCATGGAAATGGTTGTGGCGCTCATGAACAAGGGATAAAGGTTCCTCTAGAGAATAATCTTCACAACCATGCCTTTGGACTTGGCTATAATCCCTGTAAGCGCACTAAGGCTTCTAGAAGACCATGTATTAGTGTTAATACTATTTCTACATCTCTATCAATGCAACACCCCGAGTATATTGATGAAGATCCTTTGTGTGCCTGTGCTTTGGATGTTTTTCCTACCGATGATGCTTTAGCTGAATTTTTAGGAGCATATGATACTCTTCCTCGTTATCATCACAATAGGGGACTCCCTTATTGTTTGAACACTGAAGCCTATTTTAGAAAAGAGACGGATAATGATGAGATTGTGAAAGAATTCCCTCAGCTAAAGGATACTCCTCAACAAAGTAATCTTCTCATAAGTGACACCACTAATGTTAAGATGGATCCTTGCAATGAAGAAAAAGTTATTAAAATTGGAAAATGTCTGGACGAAGAGGAACAAAAACAATATGATGATTTATTGCATGAATTCCCCGAGATCTTTGCTTGGACATACTCTGACATGCCTGGTATAGATCCTAAGATTGTTACCCATAATATTGCCTTAGTCCCTGATGCTAAGCCCGTGAAACAAAAGATTCAAAAAATGAATCCTAAGGTGGCTCTGCTTGTTAAGGCTGAGATTGAAAAATTATTGGAGGCTGGATTTATCCGCCCTATTGATTATTCCCCATGGATTTCAAATATTGTCGCTGTGGCTAAACCAGATAATAAAATAAGAATGTGTACCAATTTTTGAGATTTAAATAAGGCTTCTTTAAAAGATGATTTCCCTCTTCCAAACATTGACATGATAGTTGATTCTACGGCAGGACATGCCTTGTTATCCTTCATGGATGGTTTTTTAGGATACAATCAAATTTTCATTAACCCTCAAGATCAATTCAAAACCGCTTTCACCACTCCTTGGGGTACGTTTTGTTGGATAATGATGCCTTTCGGACTTAAAAACGCCGTCGCAACTTATCAATGAGCGATGACCCTTATCTTTCACGATTACATGCATAAGATTTTAGAAGACTATGTTGATGATGTTTTATCCAAATCCATTCTTCACATAGATCATATTAAGATCCTTCGTCAAATCTTTGAAAGGATTCGTAAATATCACATGTGCTTGAATCCCCGAAAATGTGTTTTTGGTGTGGATAGTGGAAAACTATTAGGATTCATAGTTTCTCATCATGGGATTGAGGTGGATACTAAGAAAATAGATGCTATTGTCAACATGCCACCTCCTAGAAATGTGTCTCAACTCAAAAGCTTACAAGGAAAAATTCAAGCTATTCGTAGGTTTGTATCTCAACTTGCAGATCGTACTTTTCCTTTCACTCAACTTCTCAAAAAGAATATCACTTTTCAATGGAATGAGGATTGTCAACAAGCATTTGAAGATTTAAAAATGTATTTGGCTAATCCTCCTATCCTTCGACCGGCTGAACCTTCTAAACCCTTCCTTCTTTATACAGCTGCGTCCTCTCATGCTCTTGCAGCATTATTGGCACAACATGATAAAGATGGTAAGGAGTGTCCAGTTTATTATATAAGTCGTACCTTACTCGATTATGAGACCCGATATTCTGTGATAGAAAGACAATGCTTGGTCTTGGTGTTTGCGACTCAGAAATTGAGACATTATCTCTTAAACTCAGAAGTCCACGTCATGGTAAAGTTTGATCCGTTGAAGCATCTTTTCTCTAAAACTGATTTATCAGGACGCCTAGCTAAGTGGGTTATGATGTTAACTGAATTTGACCTTAAATTTGTTTCACAAAGGGCAATTAAAGGGCAAGCGTTGACCGATCACTTAGTTGAGGCCCCTTCACCTTTCTCCTTCCCTAACCCTGAGTCTTCGACTTCATCCTTTGTACAGAGAAAGATGAAACTTGGGAGTTATACTTTGATGGCTCTAAGTGTCGTACGGGATCGGGGGCAGGGGTTGTTTTGATTTCTCCTATGAAGAAGTCCATTCCCTTATCTTACCGTCTCAATTTCTTATGTACCAATAACATTGCTGAGTATGAGGCTCTTATAGCAGGAATAAAGGCAGCCTTAGCTTTGAATATAAAACACATACATATTTTTGGAGATTCTCAACTGATTATAAGACAAGTAACAGGACTGTATCAAGCAAAACAAGACAAGTTATCACAATATAAAGACCTTGCTATCTCTTTGTTACAAAAAATTGATTCTTACACCATAGAACCTGTTCCTCGAAAAGATAATCGACATGCGGATGCAATGGCATGTGTGGCTTCTCTTGTATCTTTAGAGGACCCTGTGGTTGATCTTAAATTTGTTATTCACAACCTTACTTCTCCAGCTATTGTAGATGATTCCAGCTTGGTGACATGTTGCGACTTCATAGACTTAGATGAATGGTACTTGCATATCGTAAGATACTTGACTAATGGTACCTTTCTTGATTCCGCCAATAGGAACACCAGGGCTAGAGTTCGCAAGTTGTCTGCTAGGTATATCATTCTTTCTAATGTTCTTTACTGAAGGGGTTATAACGGTCTTCTCCTTCGCTGTCTTAACAAATCAGAAATCCCTATTGCTCTTGAAGAGGCGCATTCAGGTGCCTGTGGGGGGCATTTTGGAGGTAAATCCTTGGTTCAAAGATTACTTTGTATGGGATATTATTGGCAAACTATGCAACAGGATTCTTTTTCATTTGTTAAGAAATGTCATCAATGTCAACAACACAATAATTTGATTCATGCTCCTGCCCAAGAACTCCGTTCTCAGGTAGCCTCTTAGCCTTTCTCTGCATGGGGGTTGGATCTCATCGGTAAAATCTCTCCTCCTTCATCTCAAGGACATATTTTCATTATAACCGCAACAGATTACTTTACAAAGTGGGTAGAAGTTGTTCCTCTTCGCTCTACCACCGCTGAAGTGATTTGTCGATTTCTTCTAGAAAACATTATTTCTCGATTTGGGATACCTTCCACTATAATCTCTGATAATGGGACATCATTTAAGAATAAAGATGTGAAGCAATTCCTTGAGAAATATCATATCAAACATCGATTTTCTACACCATACTATCCTCAATCAAATGGTCAAGTCGAATCATCCAATAAAATAATCGAACAAATTCTTCGCAAAACCGTGAATAAGCATGGTAAGGATTGGAGTACTCAGCTAATCTATGCTCTTTGGGCCTACCGAACGAGTGTACGAATTGCCACAGGAACTACTCCTTATAATCTTGTTTATGGTGCTGATGCTATTATGCCTTTAGAATTAGAGATTCCATCACTTAGAGTTTCTCTCAAAGGTATAGTAGATGATGACTCCTATAGAGAACAAAGACTTCAACAGCTTGAGATGCTTGATGAACAGCGTATAAATGCTCTTGAGCATATTCAAGCGTATCACAAAACTCTACAATGAAGCTATAATGATAAGGTTATTCAACGTTCCTTCTCAGTGGGTGACTTAGTGCTCTATGAGAATCAGCGCAATGTGAATGCCTTACCTGAAGAAAAGGGAAAATTTAGTCCTAATTGGCTTGGACCGTATATCGTTATTGAAGATTATGGATCAGGTGCTTACAAAATAGCGGATGTAGATGGTACGCCTCTTAAAGACCCTATAAACGCTATGCACTTGCGTAGATACTATGCTTAATTCCTCATTCCTTATCATTTATCTATTTCCTTTCTCACTTCTTCAAAATTGGATAATATGTTAACATATCTTTGTTAGAGCAAATAGAATTAAATGATGTTTTGTTTAATCTATATTGCTTCATTCCTGACAAGCATGTGTCTTTACTTTATGGTTTGTCTTGAATTCATTTATGTAAATTACAAAAGATTTACATTTTCATTATGTTGACATATTATACAATGTTTTTATGTGTTAAGTTGAATCATGTCATGTTGTGTTTAAATTCAAATTAAATCACATTGGTTATATGATTCGTAGGCTTAATACATACTTTCTTCCTTATCATCAATATAGTACTTGATCGAATATTTTAATTAAGTCACACATGTATCAATTTAATCATGGAGCATTGAGAAATCAATCACATAGAAATTAAATTCAGAACATACATGTACATCTACCAAATATATTAACTTTAATCACAATACGCATTGTTTAGGCATTAAAGATAACACGTTTGAAACAAAGAAGCATGTATATATATATATATATATATATGTGGATCAATATACAAAGGTAGGTCACTACACACCCAAAATATGACCTACCCTACATCATAAAATCATCTTCTATCCCTAGGGCTGGTGGCCGGAGAGTGATGACTAGATGCTCTCTCCTGATCCGGCCGTGCAGGTGGACCCATAGGCGTATACCGTGATATAGATCGTGAATGGCTCCGAGAGGAACTCCTACGATCCCTATCCATAAGGATAGGGCGATACGAGGTAGCCTCGGCCTGAGCTGCTACTAGATCATGCTATGCTTGCTGAAGGTCCTCTAATAGAGCCTGCTCTCTCTCCCTCCATATCTCTACCTGTACTCGAAATGGGGAAAACAAATCATCATGCCGACCCGCGTTCCCTTGAGGTCTATAAGCAACCTATGAGGAACTAGGGATCTGTGCTGTCGTGGAGATATCTGTCACTGCTTGCTGGATCAAGGAGCGCCACTCTTGTACATTAGCTATAGCAGTAGAATAGATTTTGTGTTAGTACCATTTTATATCATTAAAACATCAATCAATCAATTTAAACCTACTATACCTGGATCTCCCTCACACCAGTAGGGATCGTGATATGGTAGCATCTGTGACTGGGAACTACTAGGCTCCCCATGCTCGAATGATCTGTGCATGATAGGTGCAGGTCTCCGTAGTGCCTCGTGTTCCCCCTTTTGGGGAATAACGGGAGGATCTAAGGCTACAGTATCATCCCCTGAATGGTGAGGAGCTGCATCTGACTCCTCCTCATCATCTCTATCCTCCTCCTCCTCATCATCCTCATCCTCATCTGCATCCTCATTCTCCTCATCATCATCTCTCTCCTCCTCGTCGTCATCCTCGTCCTCCTCCTTCTCGGCACTAGGCTGATCTCCTATAGGCGGATCAGGACCTCCTGCCTCCTCATGACCCTTTCCCTCCTTTGGCTCCTCCGATCTGGATCCCTGATCCTCATCTCGATCTCCATGCCTCCATGGACCTGGATGGCCTGTCGGGTGATCTGGTGGAAAGATAGGCCCTAGGTATGATCTCATAAACCAGGAATGATACCTGCGCTGTGCCCCGGGGTCTGCAGCATAATCAGTGACCACATCCTGGTCGGACCCCTCTATATCTGTGATCTTGATATCATCTATCATCGGTCTCGCTACTGTTCTGGGTCTGGGAAGGACTCGTGAGTGTCGAGTGTAGATGGGCACATCGGCTGGGACACACTGCTCTAGCTCGAACTGCCTTCGTACTCGGTCAAAGTAGAATGGGACTATGATGTGTGGATATCGTCCTCTCAGTAGGCGGTTCCTCTGTAGGCATGCTAACTGTCTCTCCATCCCATCCCATCTGTGCATCCGCAGATATGGTCTCCACACGGTCACCTCGGCTATCAATCTGTCAACTATCACTCTCCAATACAATAGATCTCCAAATCTCCACTCGCTGGTAAGTGGATAAGCAAATACCCTAGGTCACTCGCTAGCCATACTCATCAAATAGCCGACAGGCCTGGTGCATGTAAAGTGCTCAAATATCCACACCTGCAGAAGTGTGCATGTCATCAAGCTGCAACCCTGTCCGAAAACATACTCCTTGAGGTCGTGATAGAGATGTGAAAGCATACTCTGACCCCAAGCATTTACTCTCCTATGTCTCTCCATAGCCCTGATGCACCACGTGAGACCCCCATGCATGTGTGTACCTCGCCCATTAGGGCAGACAGCTAGTGCAATGATGGCTATCATAAGACGTCTCATGAGGGGAACCTTTCCTGTAGGATGTAAGAGCCAGTTGACCATGATACGACCTCTCATCTCACTCGGCATGACTCTCCCTATGCAATATACCTGCTCCCTCTGATGATCCTCTACTGACCGATTGGTCGCATATGTCACGGTAGCTCCTCTGATCGGTAGGTGAAGAATGCGGTACACATCCTCAAGTGTCACCGTCATCTCCCCTACTGGAAGCTGGAACGTGCATGTGTCAGGATCCCATCGCTCCATGAGTGCCATCAGCATCACGGGATGAAATCGAATGGCCGGCATAAGAATCATAGACCACAAACCTACTATCGACAATGTGTCTCTCTCTGCCTGAGTAAGTCGGGGAATCTGATCACGCAAACTGCGAAGAATCTGCCCCACCGTGTGCTCTCTCATGTATGGGAGACCCTGCATCACAAAAACATAACTATAATCAGTACTCAATCATCAAAAATCATTCATGCAAACTGTCGAACATCGTATGCTAACCCTGGCATCTCTCGCCAAGTCTTGATTGGGACCATGGCGCCTTGTCAGGGACCATGGCGCCTTGTCAGGGACCATGGCGCCCTGAAGGGACCATGGCACCCTGAGGGGACCATGGCGCCCCACAGGGACCATGGAGTCCTGTGTGGGACCCACGGTCAGGTTCTAGGGCCCGCAAACGATCACAGAAAGTCAAATGCAGAAAATCAAAAGTCAAAGTTCAGTCAACTCACCTCGTCCAGTGGCTCGTCGTCGATCACGGCCTGTCGCATGATCTCAATCCTCGTGGGATGCTCCGGTCGTCGTGAAGGCATGATGATGGCTATGTGGGCTCCACTGCAATGAACAGTACTCAAAATCAACAAAGTGACAAATGCAAATGTCTCTTTCAAGGTATATACTTTCATTCCTTTACCTTTGCTTTCAAAACCCTAATTTTCCTCTTTTACTCATTTCATCATAACTTGAGTTTGGGAGATGCGATTTTTGAACTGTTTGTTGTGTAGGAATCTTATTTTCATTCCCCTACTCTCGGGATGTTCCAAAAAGTGCTATGATGAAGCCTTTTCAGTGAACATCCCTCATCAATACTATCTTACACAATTTGTCATAAGTAAACATGTCACCCTGTTTCACCTCCCTAATAAGCAAGCCGAAACAGGGGGGGGCATATAGCTACTCGCAAATTTCATCACCTTCCTTAGTAAGCATTAGGTGATTTTGTGATCTAACGTGTGTTTTGTAGGGTGTGGTTCCTAACTGTGTACTGCAGATACCGCTGGGGGCTTCGTTCGACAACTTATGGATATATCCTTTTTCAAATGATGTTTACTTTCTGTACTTTATCTTGCATATGCACGTAGTACTCATATGACCGCTAAAGTGGGGGCTAAATGTAACATCATAAATTGTACGCACTTGCTAAAGCAGTACAATTTAACACCTAGTTTAGCATCCGCCTTGGCGCAGTTGCATTTTGCATTACATTTCCCCTTTAGCACTTAATTAATCAAATTAATTAGGTCTAAAGGTTCTATTTCATCATTTTCCACATCATAAAGTCGGGCCCTTTCATTAAAGTGTGCCCCTTTCATTTTATTCCTCCAATACATCACTTAATCAAAAACCCTAATTAGGCCCTATTCTGAGCTTGGGGGCTTGATTTCGGGGGTCAAAACATCTCGAAATCACCTGTAACTTCGAGATTCTCTCTAAAATCATCATATCTAACGGCCCTGAAAATTTGGTGAAAAGTTGTCGGGACCGTGGCGCTCCAATCATAAAATAAAGCTTAACCCCAAGAAATTGGCGGGATATTCAATCTCTAGGTTGGCCAAAAATTGGAATTAAGACCTAGGGTTTCATACATAAGAGCTCTCTTTCTTCATTTGAAGGGATCCAATTTTTGTTTTCAGAGACCTCATATGCAGTGAAAGAGCAGATCTTTGAAGACTTCAACTACTCTCAACATTCATTCTCCAAGCATTCATCAAATCCATTCATTCACTTAGGGCTTTGAAGGCATTGAAGAGCAATAAGGGATCACCGACTGAAGATTGGCTTGTACCCCTCCCTTGGGGTTGGGTATGATTTCATGTTGTTTTCATGTCTTTGCATAAGCCTCATTATGTCACTTACATTCATGCTTTAGATCACTTTGCATCTTGATTTAGAGCATTTACATTATCATCTACAAGCAATTAGGGTTTACTTCCTAGGTTGCTCTAGTTTGCTTACTTGCATTTTAGATCTTGCACACACACAAGGTCTGCACACACATTACTTTTACAATACAACTTGGCTATTCGTGGAGGTGGAAATCATCGAAGCGGGGGTTTGACTAAGGCAAAACCCAATATAGCCGCCCAAACACCTTTTTCAGATATAAGTGCAGGTTTTGGGACTCGAACGACGCCGCAAGTTGCAAATCCGGGAAAAGCAGGTCGAGACAGCACCCCACACCAAATTGCAGGGCAAAAGACCAGGACAGTGGCATGGGGTGCCCTGGTCCTGCCAGGACAGGGGCGCTGGGCGCCCTGGTCCTGCCAGGATAGGGGTGCTGGGCGCCCTGGTCCCTGGGATAGAGGCGCTGGGCGCCCTGGTCCTCCTGACAGACAGCATTTCCGACAATTTTCCGGAGTGCAGAATAGCAGTTTCAGGTGCAGAATCAGGACAGTGGCACCCGCGCCCCCGTCCCGAATATTTCCACTTAGATTTTTGACTCCGGGTATGCATTTGCATTTTTGTCTTGTCCTTGTGTTTACAGCTTTCCATTGTTTAAGTTCAATTCTGCAATCTTGTTATTAGTTCATACTTGCATTTTAGGGTTAGGAATTGGACTTGCATAATCTTACCTTTCAATTACAAGAAAGGAATAGAAACCTTAATAGGTAGCCCGTGGCTCTCTCTTTCACCCAAAAAGAAGTAGCCAATTGTGTGATACCTCTAGGCTCTTTCGTATTCCGTAATGTGTGACAAGAGGTAGGATTAGGACATGTTAAGCTAGTCTCACTTTTTCCCCCACACACTTTTGATATTGGTTGGTTTTGAGAATGTTTGTGTCATAAGGGGCAGTGGCTTCCAAGTGGGGGTTGGGGCCCAAAGTGGCTACCAGGATAACCCATTGGAAGATGAGCTTAATAAGTGATAACCTAATTAATGTATTAGGGGGTTGGGTGGTTAATCACATTAAAGAAGATAATTGGATGCCCCGCTCATGGCGTGAGTGCTCATTTAGGCTCAGGATTAGTGTGGATGGTTTAGAATGGAAAAACCAACTACCTTGTCCTCATGAAAGGTTTGTTGGGTCTGCAGGAGTCTTGTATGTGGACCGAGGGTTAGGATAGGCTACGAGGATAACCCAAGATGGGGGTTGGGGCCTATGGAGACTTGCGAGGATAAGCCACATCAAGCTATGTGATGACACTCTCCCCTTGTGAGCACTGGTGTCCTACTTTTGTGCTTGAAGCCTCTGGAGTATTCCTATTTGAGTTTCTCCTGGTGTAATTTGTTTGAGTCTTTACTCAATGGAAGTGTGTTTGGACCATGTGTTCTTTTTGCTTATTTGTTTTCTTGAGGGCTTTATGTCTATCTTCTAGCATGGGGGTTGTTCATTCGGGTTCCACATGGTTGAGTGGTAGTTGCCTTCTTCCATCGAAGATTTTGGACCTTTTTTCTGCATGGTTTGGCTTCATGCATCTTCCAGTTGCTACACTTGGATATGATCAGCTTAGTGGATAGGGTGTAGATTTATTTCATCTATTATATTAGGCATATGTGTAAATTGGATGTAACTACATTATGTATATGTCATTGAGGCCAATGATGTAACTATGATGTAATCATGATGAACTATATTGTAATTATGATGTAATTTTGATGTTTGTGAAATGAGGTATAGGTGATGAGTTTTATATTGGTAGATGGAAATGTTGACCTTTAGAAATTAAATATGTACATGTTGTTTATTCATTACCTTGCATGTTATAGTAAACTAATGTTATTAGTTATTCATTGAATTTAGCTTTAGAGGATGTTTTAATGCAATGAAGTTTCAAGTTTTAGTTTTATGTATGGTTAGATTATTTTAAATGTTATCTTGGTTAAGCTCAAATGGGTATCCAATGTTAGTAAGATAGATTTAATTTATTTAACTTTGTAAGGAAAGTAAAGTAACACCATTGGGTAACCTTAGGGGATGGTTCAGTTATCTTCCACTGCTTGTACAATCTCATTTAATCTTAGGGTGTGTGAACCAAGATGGTGTGCAAAAAAGTGGACACAAAAAAAAAAAAAATTGAAGAAACAACAATTGTGTTCGTGGTTTTAAAATTTCAAAATACCCCGTGTGCAATTAGGTTCATTGTGGTCGAGCCTAAAGGGCCAAAATTGCATACGAGGTTCTTTAGGAAATAAGACCACGTACACGGTCCTTTAGGAACTAGGACCTCGTACACGGTCTTAGTTCCTAAAGGACCGCATATGTGGTCCCTGCTAATAAATTATTATTTTTTACTGTTGACTGTAACTATTTTACCCCGTGGTTGAGACCGAGTTTAGGTGTGTTTTACCCATGAAACTGCACATGGGCTCCATTTATTCATACCCAATCGCCATGGAAAGAGGTTAGTTATGCATTTTTTAATTTTTCTTGCATATTTGAGAAAATTTATTTACATTTTCAATTTAAATTCGTTGATTTTAAATAGTTTTTAAAAATTTTTTGTTACCAATATCAGATCCTAAAAATCCAGAACCACAAAAAGACGCACCTCAAAACCCACAACAAAACCCTCAAGATACATCTCCATCTCCTCCTTTAGATCATACAATAGCTACACAAGAGGAATTGCTTAATCAGTTAGGGAAAAACACTGCTAAAATAACTAGACTGATTAACAGATTGAAAACATCTGAGCTTGAGAATCATTTCTCCCTTGCTACTAGCCTAGAAACATTGGCTAGTGGTGCCACTACAGTTTTGAGTTAGATTACAAAATGGGAAAATTATAGGAATAAGTGTCACACTTATTATGCTGATGGGTTATCATATGATGCAGTGAAAAATAAAAACATAAGTAAAGCACATAAATGTGCTCTTTTTGTTGATCCTAGAGATGGTGAGTCCTTACCTCTTAATGCAAAGAGGTTTCCCATACATTGGTGTACCAATGTGCAGATGAAGAATATTTTTTGGAATAGGTGGTGGATGGTCTTTGATGAACCACCTTGTAATAATTTTGAGGTTCCATTATATTTTTTGAGGAAAGTCTATTGTGAGTTTGTCCTCAATGAGAGGCCTAATTATTTTGATATGAGAGTTACATGGTAGAGGTGGCAACTCTGCCCAAGATAGACTTGGAGCCCATAGGGTATTAGGCTTGCAGAGTCATCGCCCCCTAGCACCCAAACCCAAGGTGCATGCGATAGTCCTAGTAACCCTGAAGGAGTTGATGTAGATACAGACTCTTCAGATGGCCACAACATTGACTGGTGCAATCATCCAGCATGGAACATAGTTAGCACACCCACTTGGCCCAGATGATGATCCATTAGATGAGGCAGCTAGCACTAGTCATCCCATTGATCATGTGTGTCCCACTTTCTCAGGCATATGCACAGGGATGGATGTCGTGGCCAATGGAGATGGTTCCACGTCCCATCTATGCATGATTTGCAGGAGCAGATGTCAGAGCCACATGATTGATGATATGGCACTGGCAGATGAATTGATGGACATGTTGTTTGCTAGTCAGCCGCAGACACGAGTGTGTTGATTTGAATCCATAACATTTTATTTATCAGTCACTTAAAATTTGTAATTGTAAATGAATTTTCATTTATAGATCGATTTAAATAGATACAAACAATATGCATTTCAGGATGCAACAACGAGTGTTAATACATCATCTGATATTTCTCCCATAGTTATTGCAGCTGCAACTTCGACACTTGGGGTATAAATTTTGTAACATGTTAAAATATAATAGTAATTTTAATTTGAATTAAAATTTTTTTATAAGATATACTAACTCTCTTTAATTCTTGACAATTTTTTCTTTTGTAGGTGTTGACAGGAGACCAAATGTCCCACATTGATGATGTCATGCTCTCAACAATCAATTTTGGCCTACAAAGCTATGCCGTATCATATTTTGTACACCTTATTTTATGTATTATTTTCATGGAATGTACAAGTCATTTAATTTTAGATTTGTTAAATTATGTTTAATATTATCTACTAATATCTCTTGTGTTAATTTTGTTTGTTTTAGGGTACCCCCTCCATGTCTACACCTCGTCCTCAGTGAAAGAAACCCTCGATGATGCCTAAACATGGGAAGAAGGTAATTGAACACATTTTTAATTGTACAACTATTTGAAAAGGTTGAAATTGTCTTAGTTGGAATTTGTAGATTGATTAGTGTTTTTTCTTTGTTTTATATACAACGGCCATTGGGCTTTGTAGATTTGTTGAATGCACCTGATACACCCGGGGATCGAGAGAGGGAAGAGGTATGTATCTCTAATTTATTTTATTTATTTGATGATTATATGCACGTGTACATGTGAACTTGTGATAAATTATAATCTTATCATTTTTCATACAGGAAATATCCATAGCCACTTCATCAATGGTGATCTCTCCTCTGTGTACTGGAGATGCATCTCAAGCTCCTATACATTTTTGTTTTATATATTTCATTAATTGTATTTAACCTACAATAATTATCATTATATTAATTATATTTAATATTTAATCATTTTTCGCATAGGTAATAGTCACAGTTGCTCCATCATGGGCAAGCACTCCTCAGACTACTAGAGAAGCATCTGAGGCTTCGGTACATTTTTGTTCTCTATATTATAGATTTTTAGTGTTTTTGATCTATATATGTTAGTACATTGTATTAATTGTATTTAATCTACAATAGGCCCCTACACGGTTCGACCATAACGTGGATCCTTTCAAGTTTGTGTTCAAGAAAAATCCTAAGACTGACAAGGAGAAGAGAAAGAAGACAATAGATCCTAGATCAACAGATGAGGTAATCTACATTTCAATTTCAAAGAAATTATGGTTAATTGCATAGTTATGTTGATAATTGTGAACTATTTTCTACAAAGGGATTCTAACTTGGCTTTTGAATTGTGGTTGTGCAGACATCTAGAGAGCTGCATATTGCATCAAAGAGGCTCGATTTTGATGATCCACCACAAGTATAGGATCATATAGTGTTAGTTGTGGTCATTGAATGACCAATACATGTAGATATATTCTACATGTTTATTATATATCGATTTGGACATGGCATATGCCACATTTTTGTAAAACTTGTATTGAATTGGTATATATGCCTTTTTTGATATATATAAATGTTGAAATTCTATCCAATAAATGTGTATTGTGTTTATTATTATGCATTTCATTGATATTGATAGGCATATTCAATACATATAAAATTTGTTCATTGTGTTTCTTACTACGCATTTTGATATATATAAATGATTATTTATAAAGAATTTGTTCGATGTATTTGGTGGTTTCCCTTTTATTAAGTTAAATGAATATTTGCCTATATAATCAATAATATAAATATAAACAATAAAAATCTATGATATAAAGCATTGCAATTGTGGAATTATTACTAAATTTTTACTATTTTTCAATTTAGTTTAAGCATCATGCATTACAAAAAAGGTACATCTTTTAAGCTTATCCATTATTTAGTCTTAAAGATTAAAAGATTACAAGTATAGGTGAGTAATATCATATTTTCTTTTGTATTGAACTTTAAAAGATTTCATATCTTTGTACATCAAAAGAATCAATATAATCAACTAAAATTTAAATTGATCTCTCACACAAGCCATGAGAGTGGCCTTACTCTTTTCTATACAAAGAGAGATCATCTATTAAAAGAATAAGGAAGAGAGGTCAAGGGTAACCAGTCATTGCCTTGCTTGACTGGTTGAAGTGTCTATCATGTCCGCATTGTGTCAAGTGGTGGTCCTCATTTGATCCCAAGTAGCTCCTAAAACATGCATAGATGGAAAAGATAGTTAGATCCAATGGATCTAAGAAATGACTGATTATGCTAAACCTCTATCACATATGCTAGTAATATCTTCTTTGAATTTGTATAAAGAAAAGAAAAGTCTTATTCATCATAATAAATATCATGAGAGTCATTATTTTTCTAACATGTTTGCTTCATGTGCAGAAATAGGGAAAGAATTGTTACAAATTTTGGATTTCATGTATAAGTGGGAGTAAATGAGGCTCCCACAAGGGTTGAGCCCAACTCATAAATTTGTGTCCCTATAATTGCCCCTTTTTCATCAAGACAATGGTATAAGTACCATCATATATATATTCTCCTCACAAATTCTTTCACTTCTGAGTGTCAGTGGTTGAGAGGAGGATATGCATGTGGTGGTGTCTATATCATCTCTTGGTAAACAAAAGACAATCAGAGATCAGGAGGGAAAAGAATCAATGCATCATCATTACATAAAATGAAGAGTCAAATCAGATTAGGTATTGTTGATTCATAAACAATAATGGAACATTAAAGGGATATGCATACCTCACATGAAACCTTTTGTTTCAATCAAATCAGAAATTGTAAATGAGTCATTTTTGTGCTTGTGTCATACTAGGTTATGTAGTAAGCCGAAGAAAGTTCAGTGAACCCATAACTGAAGGTTTTCTGAACTTTACTAAGCTTTCTATATAAAACCACTTATGAAAGACTCCAAGTTGCATCTCATATTTTGAGCAGCCAAGCGATGGGACCAAGACTGTAGTCAAAACAATGTTCCTAACCAGAGAGAGCAACTTTAGTATTTGTTACAATAACAATGAAAGATCATAAATACAATAATCATAGAGGACAATGACCTCTATGAGCAGCCAAAATGCATATTTAAAGAAGTATATGATAGTTAAGGGAAGTGATTGTTAAGGTCATAATCATTAATACTTTCAATGTAGCATGCATACCCAACATCATAGAAGATAGGGAAGTCATAGAGAAAAGTAGTCATAGTATTATCCAAAAGTGGCAACCATATATTAGCAGTACATTCATGGATATAAGATAGTCATAGCAGCATATCAAGGGTAGATTGTAGAAGTCATATTCATCAAGCACCTACAACAGATCATAGGTGAAGTGCATCTCACAGATTATACCTCTATGTGCAAGTTCAAAGAGAAGTACAAAAGGTAGTGATATGCAATAGTACATTCACAGTGAGCTTCTCAATTCAATAATGAGATGCATTATTTTACGTGCATGGAGTAATCAGCTACAACCATCACCACTTATCATGCATAGGTAATCATGTAAATGCATGTTTTAGAGAGCACCATGCAATCATACAATGATGAGAGATAATAAAAGTCAATATGAGAGTTAAGGAAATCTCATATCTTTAGAGGTAGAAAATAAAATTGCATAATAGTTGCACTCAGTGTCAAGAAGATAGACATGGAGAATGTACAGCCTATGTTAAGCACATTCAAATCCAGAGCTCATCCAAAGAGCAGGAGAAACATACAGTGATGATTTTAAATATCAAAATAGAGATTAAATTGAAGAATAAGATCATTGTTAACCATGATATAGTCACTAAAATATTTTTTGTTGCCAACCATGATAGAGCACCGGTTAATAGTGAAGGGATATTCCGAAGGGATATTCCAACAATGCATGCAGAATAAGTGAAGGAACACTTGCATTGAAACCCTTGAAAATAAGAACAATGCCTTAGCAATGACCGTGAATACTGAGTGTGCATAAAATAATATACTCATGCATGAAAACAAAAGGATATTCATAGCTCTGAATAGATCTAGGTCATGAGTATAATCACTTATCAGACTCGATCAAAAAATTTGCAATAAATCATTAATGGCGACAAATGGAGGGCACAGAGAAGAAACCCTAAAGGGTTTCATGGCAGTCAAACCCAAAACACAATAATGATCTTGAGTATTAATCAAGGAAATCTAGAACAATAGTTAAAAGCAACTACAATAAAATCTCTAAGTCCAGTAGCAAAGATACAGATGAAAATCCACGGATTCAAGCTCAGTCATGAGAGTCATTCACAACCTTAGGTAGAGAAGGAAAATCATAAAGAAGAGAACTCAAAGGCACAACAATTGCACAATTCTCCAAGATCAAAGTGTAGGGTTTGTGAGTTCCATTGCATAGTGAAAACCAAGCATAAGACACAAAGACAAAGTAGACGACTCTAGAGGAAAAACCATTTCAAAGATCTATCAAAATCATTGAATGCAGTCCTGACCATAAAATACACAACAGTAAAACTCACAAAAGAAGCAAATGTGACAGAGAAACCATACCTCGTATTTCCCTATAGAAGATTGTCCCAAAGAATTATTATGTCAAAACTCTAGAAGTCTCCATGGCAGCCGCCCTAAGATGAAAAATGTGAATGGAGAAAAGGTGAAATGTTTTTCATCTTTTTGTTGGTTTTAGGGCTGAAACCCTAAAGATACCCGATAGGGTAAAAGGATTTTGCCTTTATTTTTTGCAAAGAATCTTTATTGCAAATTAAAGCCATGGTTTTATTTAAGTGTTTTGTAAACACTTCTTTTAGGGTTTCTATATGCATTCATGTATTGCATTCATAATACCCTTTTTTGTAAATCTTTATTTTAAGTGATAGTTATAAATCACTTTAAAATGGAAGATATTTTGAAAGATACAAAATAAAGGAGATTGTTAGGTGTTCTCAAGAGTAAGTCTAGGTGATAACTCAAGTGCTTTGGTGATGTAGAATCATGAAGGGAGAGATGTGGCATCTTTATTTTTTCCAAGTGGAGAGGTTTTGAGTTCATGGAGTTTCCGAATTTGTGAAGACTTTGAGATGTAATGGTGGAATTTTTGTTTTGCCACATGACAGAGTTCTTTTGAACTTTGAGTCAACTTGATGATTCATTTGAGTCTTTTTAGGGATTATTTGAGTTATTTTGAGTTGTCACTAGGAGTATATCATGTGACAAGTCTTTCACATTTGTTGGAGATCATTTTTGGAGATGTTAAGGACCTCTTTTTGAAGAACTTTGTTCACATCCGCCTAGCAGTTTTCAAAATGCAATCCTATTTTCATGGGAGTTGTCTTGAGTTGAGTAAGATATATCCTCCTCTTTTATACATTTTCAAGAGGATGGAAGGAGAACCTAAGTTATGTGACATATTTTGTCCTTCACATTGTGCTTGTGATTTCTTCTATATCTCTTTGAGAGTTTTCTTCTTGGATGCCTTGGGAGCATGATATATCAGACTTTGGATATACTTTGTGACTTGTATCTTGTGTACAATTTGATGATTGATGTTAGCTTTTGTGTTTTATTTCAGGAAGCTTGAGTTTATGCATCTTATTCAAGATAGTGTTTACTTTGCATAGGTCATAAGTTGTGTAAGAGATTGGAAATATTTCAGTTGTGATTATGTCCTTCTGATTTTGCTTCATTAGAACCTTATTGTGAAATACTGTTATGCATGGTTATTCCTTCAAGGTTGTATTCTACAACTTGATGTTTTGGCTCCATTGTGCATGAAAGGAATAGGATTATCTGTTTAGTTTGGTGCATCACCTTGATTTTGATTTTCAATCATTTCTTTTAAAATTTACATTTCTTCTCTTTTCCTTTTAAAGTTAAAGTTTTATTAGTTTAGGTGAAGTATCCAAGAAGGCGTCAGCCTAATCCGGAGGTTCAACCAAGCCATAGGTTACCCACAACCTTTAGTTATTCCCATGTTACCTCAAAAGTGTTAAATTTACAAGAATTTAACAAGGGTGCACTTTTGAGCAATAAAAGGAATATGATTTGATAAGAATTGTAAAATATTGAATTAACCCTACAAAACTCCTTGTCTCAATCAAAATGAAATTCAATGGCAATGGTCAGATTTGATCTGTGGTAATTATCACTAGATGCTTTTGATTCCTTTCATTAAATTTCTTTTTTTGTCATGTTTTCCATTTTTTTTTATCTAAATAAGGTGATTTGGGATCATTAATGATAATTTGAAGTCATTTGTGAAAGTTTGGGGTCATTTGGATAAAAGATGTAAAAGTTTCTTAGCTATTGTCAAAGTTGTCAATATTGTCAAAGTTTCATCATGGGCACAAACCAACATCACGAGCATGTCTAGGTGGGCATTTTTATGCTAGGAATTCTCCTATTGTGCCTCCCAACATACCGGAACGTTGAGAGCCATACCCTACCGGTGTGATCTCTCAAGTGCCCTAAGTCCAAAAAATTGTCAAACTTTGACAGACAGTTTCTCGCAATAGAATGCATATGATCGATCCATTTGAACCTATAGGGTCATGTGAGGCTCATCTACAATGACCTATCTCAATTTTTGATGACTCGGAGCCATTTTCAAATGGTACCATTTTTCACCTGCTACAAAAACCGTCAGTGGCATGCAATGCAAAGTTGCAAGATAGGCTAGATTTGATTTTGTTCATCATGGGCACAAACCAACATCATGAGCATGTCTAGGTGGGTAGGTTTAAATTAAGCATGCTTGTGTTGTGCTTCCCAATGCATTGGAATGTCAAGAGCCATACCGTAACAACGCGATCTCTCAAGTGCCCTGAGTCAAAAAAATTGTCAAACATTGACGGATAGTTTCTCGCAATCAAGGATGCATACAATCGATCCATTTGAACCTATAGGGTCATGTAAGGCTCATCTACAATGATCTATATTGGTTTTTGATGACTCAAAGGCATTTTCAAATGGTAGGATTTTTTCACCTATTGCAAAAACTGTCAGTGGCATGCAATGCAAAGTTGCAAGATAGGATAGATTTGATTAAGTTCATTATGGGCACAAACCAACATCACGAGCACATCCAGGTGGGAATTTTTACGCTAGGAATGTTCCTATTGTGCCTCCCAATGTGGTGAAACGTCGAGAGCCATACCCTACCGACACGATCTCTCAAGTGCCTTGAGTCCAAAAAATTATCAAACTTTGACGAACAGTTTCTCACAATCCAGGATGCATAAAATCAATCCATTTGAACCTATAGGGTCATGTGAGGCTAATCTACAATGACCTATCTTAGTTTCTAATGACTCAAAGCCATTTTCAAATGGTAGCATTTTTTCACCTGCTGCAAAAACCATCAGTGACATGCAATGCAAAGTTGCAAGATAGGCTAGATTTGATTTTGTTTGTCATGGGAACAAACCAACATCTCAAGTGCATCCAGGTGGGTAGTTTTATGCTAGGCATGCTCATGTTGTGCCTCCCAATGTGTCAGAATTTCAAGAGCCATACCCTACCGACGCGGTCTATCAAGTGCCCTAAGTCCAAAAAATGCATATGATCGATCCGTTTGAACATATAGGGTCACGTAAGGCTCATCTACAATGACCTATCTCGGTTATCTTCTTGGTCATATATTCAAAAAAAAATTACAAATCATCTCATGGGCTTTTATAAAAAATTTGGCATTTAAATATGTGCGAATTAGCTCATCACCATTTAAATATACAAAATTTGGCATTTAAATATGTGTGAATCAACTCATCGCCATTTAATTATACAAAATTTGGCATCTAAATATGTACAAATAAGCTCATGGCCATTTAAATATACAAAATTATGCCCCTAAATATGTACAAATCAGATCATGGAAATTTATATATACAAAAAATGAATATAGAACTATTTGCCAATGATATATACAAAATTCTCAAAATCATTCTACCCTGAACCATAGAATCAATCAAGTGAGTCTTCTAGATCGACTCTAAGCTGTATTGTGTCAAGTATTGCCTTGTGGTCAGATTCATGAACTTTGCATAAATTCTTATTATGAGGTCTACCACGATACTTAATCAAATGAATATTTGTTGCAACAATAAGGTTGGAGAAATGAAGAATATATCTGTGTGTTTCAAAGTCCTCGAACAACCAAACATCAGAATTTTGGATAGGGTATCTCCTAATCCATGTGCCTATCATGACAATAGACCCTACTAGATACCTAATGCCCTCTCCATCAATGATTATGGTAGTCAATTTTCTCTTAGGCTCAATTCAATGACACAATAAGTAATTTTTTCCTTCTTCATTGTTCTCTTTTGCAACAACTGCGTACACATGACCTTCATATTATAGAATGATAATTAATACCAAAAATAATGTTTGATGTAACAAAATGAGCCAAAAAAAATTATCCAAAAAATCACCCGGTTCCACTAGGTCGGATACATGATCGAAATCAACTGATGCTTCCATCTAGTTCAACTATAGGGCTTTGGGAATTTGATAGGTATCAATGGGAAGAAACGATGTACAAGACTATTTTTCAACCCACTCTCGTGATTCACTTTCTTCCCACAAAAAATACATACATGAAGAGCAAAAACATACAATATGTCTAGTATAAATTACTGGTAAACTTGCATTCGAATTTCTAAATGAGTGCATGTCACTGGATCCTGCAACTGTACAACAATCTCGATAGATTTCAATGTCAAATTTAGTGATCAACCAAAAATATCTATGAACCATTGATGTACCTGCATTACCTAGTCCCATTGTAGAGTTATGCCATCGTACAATTGTTGTTGCATCTATCAACTCAGCACCAATTTCGTACTTCAATTCTTCTCTAGCTAAGGCTTTTTTTAAGCATGTTCCTACACCATCGTGCTCTCTCTTTCCATGTCCAACCTCATTGAAATTTCAAAAATGTTGTACACCGCTTGTCACATGCATCCTACTCAACCAATAGAACATCGTTGCATTTTTGAATTGTGAGGTGCAATTATCTGACCATATTATTTGTTGCTTGTATTTTATGTTCCTTTCTCTTAAACTATCATAGAAAAATTTAAAGCATCATTGCATAAACTCTGACGAATGTGTACAATCGTCACTTATGTAGAAGTGACTCTCTTACGATATTTCTATCCTCCTCTGTGCTATCATCTATATGCATGAATGCTATGTGTACAAAAATAGAAACTTGTGTAGAATGGTATTATACATAGATTGCACTTCATTTTGAGGTTGTAGAGTATAATTTTTAGCAAAATCAACTGTAGAGAGAATGGTACCAAGAGGAAATGTGTCCTTGCATAACTTGAATGGCTCATCTTGTTGGCCATATGATGGAATTGATTATGTGTTACATTGATGTTTTATCATTGATGTCAACACCTGCTATTATGGTTGTTTACCAACTTTCGGTAGATGGATTGGATTGGGAAGATAATCAGTTCATTGTTGCCAGTATGATCTAGTTGATGGAATAAGTTTTTGTGGATGGTTCATATTCTTTTGAAGTATATTTCAGTTAGTCGGTATTGACTTGATGAAAGGATGCTATATCATGTTCCAGGAAGCTTGCTTTATTGGTCCGGTAAGGGTTTCACCCGCAGAGCTTTATTGAAGATATTTGATGTAATACATAATTGGTGTTGGTGCAACTTCTAGAAAGGATTTAAGATGTTTATGGTGATTGTGTTTGTGTCACGACTGATTGGTGCCATTTCTTTGGCGCGTGTGGATCTATTTTAGGTCCGTTGCTATCTAGGTTATGGATAGGTTTGCATGAAAGTTGTTGGTGGATCCTCGGATGCACTTTCAGGATGTTTTATTGATTGGATGATATTTTTTTGGACTTAGGATGATACGTGATAATTTTATTTTAGGATTCTGTAATGGATCTATTGAATTATCATTTGTGTGGCCCACCTAATTGGTTAGTTCCTGGGTTGGTATAAATATATGTAAGATCTCATTGAAGATCATATAGGCAAGGAGCGAATAATGTAATAATCATTTGTGCAGAGGATTTGGTTGATCATAGGTAATCAAGTTGGGTTTATGTAAGAGGTTTTAGACCTTCGGTATTGAGCTTAACCGGAACTGTAATCAGGCATGTTTGATGCTATCATTGGTAGTTCTTCTCTCTGGATTGTAGTCTAAATATATTGAGGGGTTGACATCTCGATAGTTAGTGAGACTCCATTGTGATGAGAAGTACGCTCTAGGAAGTGTGTCTTCCTACATGTGCAGGCCCCTATTGTAATCATATACTTGCTGCAAAATTATGCCCCTAAGTATGTACAAATCAGATCATGGAAATTTATATATACAAAAAATGAATATAGAACTATTTGCCAATGATATATACAAAATTCTCAAAATCATTCTACCCTGAATGGTAGAATCAATCAAGTGAGTCTTCTAGATTGACTCTAAGTTGTATTGTGTCAAGTATTGCCTCATGGTCAAATTCTCGAACTTTGCATAAAATCTTATTATGAGGTCTACCACGATACTTAATCAAATAAATATTTGTTGCAACAATAAGGTTGGAGAAATGAAGAATATGTCTGTGTGTTTCAAAGTCCTCGAACAACCAAACATTAGAATTCTTGATAGGGTATCTCCTAAGCCATGTGCCTGTCATGACAATAGACCCTACCAGATACCTAATACCCTCTCCATCAATGATTGTGGTAGTCAATTTTCTCCTAGGCTCAATTCAATGACACAATAAGTAATTTTTTCCTTCTTCATTGTTCTCTTCTGCAACAACTGCATACACATGACCTTCATATTATAGAATGATAATTAATACCAAAAATAATGTTTGATGTAACAAAATGTGCCAAAAAAAAAATCCAAAAAATCACCCGGTTCCACTAGGTTGGATACATGATCAAAATCAACTGATGCTTCCATCTAGTTCAACTACAGGGCTTTGGGAATTTGATAGGTATCAATGGGAAGAAATAGTGTACAAGACTATTTTTCAACCCACTCTTGTGATTCACATTCTTCCCACAAAAAAAACATACATGAAGAGCAAAAACATACAATATGTCTAGTTTAAATTACTGGTGAACTTGCATTCGAACTTCTAAATGAGTGCATGTCATTGGATCCTGCAACTGTACAACAATCTTGATAGTTTTCAATGTCAAATTTAGTGATCAACCAAAAATATCTATGAACCATTGACGTACCTGAATTACCTGGTCCCATTGTAGAGTTATGCCATCGTACAATTGTTGTTGCATCTATCAACTCAGCACCACCTTCGTACTTCAATTCTTCTCTAGCTAGGGCTTTTTTAAAGCATGCTCCTGCACCATCGTGCTCTCCCTTTCCATGTCTAGCCTCATTGAAATTCTAAAAATGTTGTACACTGCTTGTCACATGCATCCTACTCAACCAATAGAACATCCTTGCATTTTTAAATTGCGAGGTGCAATTATCTGACCATATTATTTGTTGCTTGTATCGTATGTTCATTTCCCTTAAACTATCATAGACAAATTTAAAGCATCCTTGCAAAAACTCTGATGAATGTGTACAATCATCACTTATGTAGAAGTGATACTCTCTTACAATATTTCTATCCTCCTCTATGCTATCATCTGTATGCATGAATGCTATGTGTACAAAAATAGAAACTTGTGTAGAATGGTATTATACATAGATTGCTCTTCATTTTGAGGTTGTAGCGTATAATTTTTAGCAAAATCAACTGTAGAGAGAATGGTACCAAGAGGAAATGTGTCCTTGCATAACTTGAATGGCTCATCTTGTTGGCCATATGATGGAATTGATTATGTGTTACATTGATGTTTTATCATTGATGTCAACACTTGCTGTTATGGTTGTTTACCGACTTTGGGTAGATGGATTGGATTGGGAAGATAATCAGCTCATTGTCACCAGTATGATCTGGTTGATGGAATAAGTTTGTGTGGATGGTTCATATTCTTCTAAAGTATATTTTAGTTAGTTGGTATTGACTTGATGAAAGGATTCTATATCATGTTCCAGTAAGCTTGCTTTATTGGTCCGGTAAGGGTTTCACCCGCAGAGCTTTATTGAAGATCTTTGATGTAATGCATAACTGATGTTGGTGCAACTTCTAGAAGGAATTTAAGATGTTTATGGTGATTGTGTTTGTGCCACGACTGATTGGTGCCATTTCTTTGGCATGTGTGGATCTATTTTAGGTCCGTTGCTATCTAGGTTATGGACCAGTTTGCATGAAAGCTGTTGGTGGATCCTCAGATGCGCTTTCAGGATGTTTTATTGATTAGATGATATTTGTTTGGACTTAGGACGATATCTGATAATTTTATTTTAGTATTCTATAATGGATCTACTGAATTATCATTTGTGTGGCCGACCTAATTGGTTTGTTCTCGGGCTGGTATAAATATATGTAAGATCTCATTGAAGATCATATAGGCAAGGAGCGAATAATGTAATAATCATTTGTGCATAGGTTTTGGTTGATCATAGGTAATCAAGTTGGGTTTATGTAAGAGGTTTTAGACCTTCGGTATTGAGATTAATCAGAAGTGTAATCAGACATGTTTGATGCTATCATTGGTAGTTCTTCTCTTTGGATTGTAGTCCAAATATATTGAGATGGTTGACATCTCTATAGTTAGTGAGACTCCATTGTGATGAGAAGTGTGCTCTAGGAAGTGTGTCTTCCTACATGTGCAGGCCCCTATTGTAATCATATACTTGCTACAAAAGTATCATCTGACTGTGGTTAGGGTTTCCCACCGTGGTTTCTCCCCTTCTGAGTTTTCCATGTACCAATCATGGTGTTATGTGTTATGGTTGCATGGTATTAATTCTCTGATTTTCATTTATGCTTTAATAATTAATCAGTTATTCTAGTATAAGATTTTAAGTGCTTTAATTCACATAATCTATTAAGAACTGATTCACCCCCCCTCTCAGTTGTTCACCAGTTATCCTAACAATTGGTATCAGAGCCTGGTCCTCTTTTGCAGAAGCTTAACCGCTTGAGGAAGATCCTATGGAAACTAATAGTTCAAATCCTGTTTTCCAGAAGGATGGCCCTAGGCTTGATGGAACAAACTATAGAGTATGGAAGATTCAAATGGAGACTTATTTAAAATGCATTGGAAAAGAAATTTGGGAAATAACTCAGAATGGTTACAGTCCTCATAATCCAACATCTAGCATTCCTGCATCGACAGACTTGGATAAGAACATTGAGAATAACTGTAGAGCTAGAGAAGCCCTCTTAAGCGCCTTATCGGATCAGAAAATCATGGGACTATCAGACAAATCATCGGAAAAAGATATATGGGACAAGTTGGAGACTCTAAATGAAGGTGATCCTACTGTAAAAATTGCAAAACTTGAATGTTACCGGGTAAGATATGAAAGCTTGAAGGTGGAGGAAGATGAAAGAATTTCTTCATTCATGGAAAGGGTAAATGAGATTTGTATTAGGAATTCAGTGTTGTGGTGGATCTTTGAGCGAGGAAGAGATTGTTTCAAAAGTGTTAAGGGTTTTTCCATCGACATATAAGATGAAGGTAATTGCAATTAATGAGCTAAGAACCATGCCTAATTCTTCTGTTAATAGAGATACTCTTGTTGGAAAGATATCTTCTTTTGAGCTTAAGGAATTTGGTCCTCTTGGAGCTACAAAGATTGATACTGTATTTAAGGCATCTACATCATCAATCAACAAGAAAGATTGGAAAGTTTTGTATGCAAAGCAATTGGAAGAGATTAGAAAAGAAGATAAAGAGTTTGAGCAACTTGAAGCCCTATTTGCTAGAAGGATACCTAAAGGTCCATCAGGAAGTAATTATGAAGTAAAATCTTGTTTCAAATGTTTTGCATGTAATAAGATAGGTCATTTTGTATCTAGATGTCCTGAAAGGAATTCAAAATTGGAAGAAAGAGCAAGAAGATATTTTAAGCCTAACCCTGAATATCAGATCAAGGATAAGTACAGGAGAAACATAAAACAATCATGCTACTATGCTGATGAGGAAGGAGTGATCGATGACTCTGAAGAAGAACCAACGAGAGATTCAACTAGTGGATCCGACAATGGAAAAGACTGGGTATTTATGCTATGAAGGAAGATGATCTGGAACAAGTTATCGAAAATGAGGAAAAGGCCCTTACAACAAAAGTTGAAGACAAAGATGAATGGGTAATAGATAGTGGATGTTCTCATCATATGACAGGTGACAAAGGAAAGTTTCTAACCCTACAAGAATTTGATGGTGGTCAAGTCAGATTTGGTAATAAAAAGGTATGCATGATCAAAGGAAGATGAACCGTTTCATTGGATGGTAAGCATAACACTTATAATGTCTATTATGTTGAAGTTTTGAAGCATAATATTTTGAGTGTAGGATAGTTGGTAGATAGAGGATTTCAATTACAATTCAAGGATGAAAAGTGCAAAATCATTAGCAAATCAGGATTGGAGATTGCAACCAGTACATAGACAAAAGGTAACATCTTTCATTTGAACTCCAGTGAAAAGACATGTTTGATTGCACATATTGATGAAAGTTGGCTATGGAATAAGAGGTTGTGTCATGTAAATTTTGATTGCATTGTAAAGATCAATTCAACTAAGGTAGTTAGAGATTTACCTAAGATTGTGAAGCCTCACAATCTGCTATGTACAGAATGTCAAATGGGTAAGCAAACCAGAACTTCTTTTAAGAGCATACCTGATAAATCTAATGATGTTCTTCATTTGATTCAAATTGACCTATGTGGTCCTGCTAATACAAGTGGTCCTACTAATACAAGAAGCTTTAAAGGAGATAGATATTTCATGTTAATCATTGATGACTATTTTGTAATGATGTGGGTTGCTTTTCTAAGGGAGAAATCTAAAGCCTTTGAGAAATTCAAGATCTTTAAAGCTATGGTTGAGACAGAGATAGGAATGAAAATCAAGTGTCTGAGATCAGATCAAGGTGGTGAATTCACATTTGATGAGTTCAACAGTTATTGTAATAAAAATGGCACTATGAGATAGTTATTTGCATCCTGGACAGCTCAGTAGAATGGCATTATGGAAAGAAAGAACATAACCATTTTGGATGCAGCTAGAAGTATGATGATGGAGGATAATTTTCCTCATATCTACTAGAGAGAATCAGTAAGTACAATGATTTATACATTCAACAAAGTTCATATCAAAGGAGATACTGGTAAGACACCTTATGAATTATGGTTTGATCATTCTCCTACTCTTAAATATTTTAGAATCTTGGAAGTAAGTGTTATATCAAAAGAGATGATTCCATTGGAAAGTTTGACCCTAGATATGATGAAGGAATATTTCTTGGTTATTCAACTAAAAGAAAAGCATATAGATGTTATAACAAAAGATTGTAGAGAATTGTGGAGAGTGCTAATGTGAAAGTGGATGAGTAGTACAAAGACCAAGCTAAATCTTATGACAGTGAACCTACAGTGGAAATGATCATATCTAAACTGGTAGTGCCTATACCATAATGGAATATTGAACTAGTTACCTCGACATCATCAAAAAACTCAACTGTAACTAAAGAGAAACACAGAGAACCTGAAAACCAGAAAACACCAAGGTATGTAAGGCTAAATCATTCTAAAAATTAGATCATTGGAGACAAAAATATGGGAGTTATGACAAGGAGAAGATTGGAAAATCAAAAGGTATGTTTCATTTATTAGATTGAACCGACATCAGTAATTGAAGCTTGTAAAGATGAATGTTGGATTAAAGCTATGGAAGATGAATTAGATCATATAGAAAAGAACAATACTTGAAACTTTAGTTCCCCAACCTAAAAATAAGAACGTTATTGGAACTAAATGGGTTTTTAGAAACACACTGAATGAGGATGGACAAGTTGTAAGAAACAAGGCTAGATTGGTCTGCAAAGGATATTCTTAGAAGGAAGGAATTGATTATGATGAAAATTTTGCACCGGTAGCTAGAATTGAAGCTATTAGACTATTTCTTGATGATTGATGGTTTTCTATATTTAACTCAAACTAGACCAGATATAATGAATACAGTCAGCATTGTATCAATATTTCAAAGCAATCCAAGAGAAAATCATGAAAGTGCAATAAAAAGGATATTTCGATATTTGCAAGGTACAACTGAATATGGTCTATGGTACCTTAAAGATGATGACTTTACTTTATGTGCATATATAGATGTAGATTAGGCAAGTGATGTTGATGATTGGAAGAGCACATTTGGTGGACCATTCTTCCTTGGGAAAAAATTGGTTTCATGGATCAGCAAGAAGCAGTCATGCATTTCTTTATCTATTGTTGAAGTTGAATATGTTGTAGTCACAACCAATTGTACTCCATTTCTATGGATGAAGCAGATGTTGAAGGATATACAAGTGAGTTGTAATGATCCAGTTGTTATCCATTGTGATAACTCTGTAGCTATTGACATATCAAAGAATTTGGCATTTCACTCTAAGACTAAGCACATATAAATCAAGTATAACTTTTTGAAGGAAAAGTTGGAAGCAAAAGAAGTCAGATTGGTTTATGTGAACACTAAAGAGAAGATAGCTGACATCTTCACTAAACCTTTGTCTCAGGAATCATTTGAGTATTTGAGAGACAGATTGGGGGTTTCTACCCATCTAGTAGAGACTTAAAAGATGTAGATGTGCATCAGTTTGATATGCATTATCAAAGCTATCTTTTTCTCTGGATTGATGAAATAATGCTACTACTCAGGGGGAGTAGTCAGCCTTGAGATTTAGAGTTTTCATATTCTATTTGATTCTTTGGCATTGTTGTCAAAGGGGGAGGAATATATGTGAAAAATCATTGCTATTTATTTTTTCAGACTTATTACACACCTTAGGGGGAGTTTGGTGGTATTTGGTCCTTTTGTTTCAGATTTGGTTCAAAGATTCATTTATGTATCAGTTTATGGGAGATTGTTGGCGGTCTTTCAATTGGGGAGACTTGTTTGGCATTTTATTGGCACTTGGATGTTTTTTACATCTAGTGTTGCCATCAATGCCAAAGGGGAGATTGTTGGCCATATGATGGAATTGATTATGTGTTACATTGATGATTTGTCATTGATGTCAACACTTATTGTTATGGTTGTTTATCAGCTTCTGGTAGATGGATTGGATTGGGAAGATAATCAGTTGATTGTCAATGGTATGATCTGGTTGATTGAATAAGTTTGTATCGATGGTTCATATGCTTCTGAATTATGTTTCAATTAGTTAGTATTGACCTGATGATCAGATGCTATCTCATGTTCTAGTAAGCTTGCTTGATTGGTCTGGTAAGGGTTTCATTGGCAGATCTTTATTTAAGATATTTGATGTAACACATAAGTGGTGCTGGTGCAACTTCTAGAAGGGATTCAGGATGCTTATGGTGATTATGTTTGCGCCTTGACTTATTGGTGTCATTTCTTTGGCATGTGTGGATCTATTTTAGGTCTGGTGCTATCTAGGTTATGGACCGGTTTGCATGAAATGTGTTGGTGGATCCTCGAATGCACTTCTAGGATTTTTTATTGATTGGATTATATTTATTTGGCCTTAGGCTGATATGTGCCATAGTTTTACTGTAGGATTATGTAAGGGATCTATTGAATTATCATTTGTGTGGCCAACCTAATTGGTTAGGTCCTGGGTTGGTATAAATATATGTAAGATCTCATTGAAGATCATATAGGCAAGGAGTGAATAATGTAATAATCATTTGTGTAGAGGATTTGGTCGATCATAGGTCATCAAGTTGGGTTTATGTAAGATGTTTTATACCTCTGGTATTGAGCCTAACCAGAACTGTAATCTGGAATGTTTGATGTTATCATCGACAATTCTTCTCTCTAGATTGTAGTCCAAATATCTTGAGGTGGTTGACATCTCTGTAGTCAGTGAGACTCCATTGTGATGAGAAGTGTGCCTTCCTTCATGTGCAGGCCCCTATTGTAATCATATACTAGCTACAGAAGTGTCATTGGACTGTGGGTAGGGTTTCCTATCATGTTTTTTCCCTTTCCCGGTTTTCCATGTATAAATCATGGTGTTATGTGTTATGGTTGCATGGTATTAATTCTCTAGTTTTCATTTATGCTTTAATGCTTAATGAGTTATTTTGGTATAAGGTTTTAAGTGCTTTAATTCACATAATTTGTTAACAACTGATTCACCCCCCTCCCAGTTGTTCACCGGTTATCCTAACACATCTAACCACCGAGCTCCATGTGTATGCGTTATGTACTCATAAACTAGTTTCTCTTTAAACGTTCTCATAAAATCAGCTACGCATATATCATTTTTCACTAACTCACATCTCTTCAATTCTTTTCCATCTTTAACCCCATATGTCAATGTCTTGTACTTTCCAAAAGATACTACTTTCTTACCAATTTCATGTGTGCTATCCAAATGTAGACATCTTGGCAAATGTTGCAAATCACTACATGTAGCACAAGAAACTTTCAAACATGTCATCTTATAATAAATGGAA
Organism: Cryptomeria japonica; assembly: GCF_030272615.1. Taxonomy (NCBI): domain Eukaryota; kingdom Viridiplantae; phylum Streptophyta; class Pinopsida; order Cupressales; family Cupressaceae; genus Cryptomeria; species Cryptomeria japonica. The sequence continues at coordinate 442,595,203 of NC_081414.1, read as the reverse complement.
CCATAATCTCTATTCATAACACACTTGAAATAAATTCTCTTGGTGACTTAGGAGGTGGTTGTATATTTCATTCTTGCAAAACATCGTTAGTGTGCAAAGTACAACATATATGACTATAAATATCATAGTGCATAAAAAAATCAATATGCATCCTACAACAACACGTGGTGCGTACATGATTAATCTTAACATAAAAAGGTTTTGCCATTTCAAAAAATCTTTGACTAATTCTTATCTGAGGAAACTTTTGAAGGAATATTTCATAAAATTTTGTTTGAGTCATATCCAAATAGTGTTTGGCATGTGGCTCATGATTTCTAGATCCAATTCGCCTTCTAACAACATCTCTTTGGTTAGAAGAAACCCTTGTGTTGTCATACCAAAAAGTTTCAATTAATATTCTTAGTGTATCAACAACAACCTTGTCTTTGCATGGTAGTCTACCCAAGAACGCCCAAAGAGAATTATTGTTAGGATCCTCTATTTTCTCTCGCCTATCTAATGCTTTACATAATGTTGTTCTACTTATGTTTAATGACTTAATTGTTTTACTTATCAAACGATCTTTTTTTATTTTCTTGCTCATTATGATTGATGTAATAACACGTCTAGTAATGATGAATAATGATGAGTAACTAAGGTTCTGACCAGTACTGAGAGGGGGGGTGAATCAGTACACACAAAAACTTCATAAAACTTTATCATATTAAAACACGGCTAACTAGTTGTCTTCACCACTGAGCATAACCATGGCTATACTGGTTAAGAACAAATACTTTAGACAACATTCCACAGATCTCAAATCTTGATAGTTAATTTACTGATATAATCATCCATGAGTTGTATATGATAGTTCTGATACTTAATATAAGTATAGATCCAATAGCCAACAAGATGAGAGGGGGCGGTGAATCATACAAACTTAATCATCCATAAAAACATCAGATTCAACCTCAGTAACATATATCAGTCATAGAATAAAACTGTCAAACATGTAAACTCAAAAGCATATGAACAATATAAACCTCATAACACCAGATTTAATGTGGAAACCCAAATAGGGAAAAACCACTGTGGGATTTCGGACCCACTAAGAAATATACTCTTCTAGAGTATGCTCGGTTAAAAGCCAATCCTGTTAAAGATTACAAAACACATTGCTAGATGTGACCCGGTTAAGGGATTTCCCTCAGATCTATTAGGTTCTTCACTTTGTTAGAAGTGACCTTGTCAAAGGATTTCAAACACTCATTTAGAATGTCACCTTGTTAGAGGATTTACTTATAAGACTGTTAAGTCCACTCGGTTAAGAGATTTCCTGTTACTTTCACAGGCTAACAGTAATACAATCTATCTGCAACTTTACATCTAAAATGCTAAAGCAGATTCTTATTTGTTCAATATAATCAGGACATAGAACTAATCTTGTCTATCTGCTGGGCATCAATACTCTATTATTCCAACAGGTCTTCAAGCTTCTGTGCTCGGTGATCACTATGTAGCATCCCTGTGCATACACTTGCCTGCATTCACTATTTATCAACAGTTCCTTATTTATAAACAATCATCTAACCGCTTAATCTCCTTGATCACATTTCCCATGATCAATCATAGCCATCAGATCTTCAATCTTGTCTAGGTTAATTGTATCTTATGATCTGAAAAATGTTTTACCCTGCCTCATAATTTACATAATCATCTTGGAACTTGTGTTAGGGTAATGTGGTTTAATCTGAGCTGTAGATCTTCTTGCTGACTTTCCATTGCCTTAGATTCGTTTAACAAACTTCTTCCACGACTTGCCAATCATTGATCCACTCCAGCTCATCAACTTCTTTCATTAAATATCACATGTAACCATTTAATGCATTCTATTATAGCTCGGTTACAACTCGGTGAATACTAAACTTTACTCGGTAGACATTTTGTCTTCATTAACCAACTGCGATAACCTTAGGGTTTACCGACTAGGTTCTTTGCCTGATAACATAGTGTAGTATTAACCTTTACATTTTACAACATATGTATGATGTTAAAACAATCTAAAACATCAAGATCTCATCATTGTCTGACTCGGTAGAGTTTCCCATTGAATAGCTTATCCCTTTATTCATCATATTCTTTCTTGTGTGTTTACCGACTTCTTTATAATCTTCATATCATATTTCTTAAGATATGGCAACATCATACTAAATTAGAAAATCAATTTCTTGACATCAATGACAAAATAATAATATCAAGACAATAAAACATCTTTAATCAGTTATGTCCATAATCATCAACAACCTTCCCAATATCCTTGTTATATTGCCAACAATCTCCCCCTTTGGCATTGATGGCAAAACCAATTGATTTGACTATTAAGAATTCAGATTGCTGTGATTCTGAAATGCTGAAATGCTCTCCCCCATACATCAAACTTCTCTTCTGGTTTTCTCTCAATCTTCACAGGTCTTCTCCTCCTGGTAGTCTTCTCCTCCTTGGGTAGGTCTTCTCCCCCTTGTATTCTTCTCCCCCTTTAACAACAATGCCAAAAAGAAAAAAACTAGAACATAAGTTGTTTCTGTAAGAAGTTATTTCCTACTGATGTGTATCAACTGAGTCTTGGTCAGAGCATTTGTTTACAATTCCTATTCCCTGTATCATTTTCTGTATTATCCCAATATTATTCTAGTACACTTTCAGAAAAGCATTCTTTAAAGTGTATCACTCCAGCATCAGCTCCCTAAAAGATATTCAATAGATTCATCAAAGTGATCCTTTCATTGAACTCGATCAGTGAGTAAGAGATAGGGGTAGGACCCATAACTTACTTCTGAGATATTCAAAAGTGTCCTTTGGTAGTGGCTTGGTGAAGATATCAGCTATTTGTTCCTTTGTGTTAACATATTCCAACACCACTTTCTTTTCATGAGCTTCTTCTCTAAGATAATGATATTTGATAGATATGTGCTTTGTCTTAGAGTGCATAACAGGGTTCTTTGAAATATTAATGGCACTAGTATTGTCACAGAATATAGTTACTAGCTCGGTAACTTTCTCATTTATACCTTCCAACAATTGTTTGATCCATGCAATGTTGGTACAATTTAGTGCTGCAGCAACATATTCAGCTTCAGCTGTTGACTGAGAAACACATCCTTGTTTCTTGCTAAGCCAACTCACTAGTCTTTCTCCTAAGAAGAAAGCTCCTCCACTTGTGCTTTTCCTATCATCAATGTTGCCTGCCCAATCAGCATCAGTATAGACTTTCAAATCAAAATCATTTCCTTTCTGATATGCTAAGCCATAATCTTCAGTGCCTTTCAAGTATCTGAAAATTCTTTTGATTGCTGTCATGTGTATTTCCTTAGGATCTGCAGAGAATCTTGCAACAATACCTCCTGCATGTGCTATATCAGGCCTGCTGTGAACAACATATTGTAGTTTTCCAATCATGGATTAGTAGAGTGTCTCATCAACAGATGCAGATTCATCATTCTTTGATAGTTTGTAGTTTGTAGTCATAGGAGTACTTACTGGCTTTGAATCCTCCTTTCCAAATTTCTTCAAGATTTCCTTTATGTATTTGGATTGAGTAATGAAAATTTCATTTTTCATTTGCAGTATTTGTAAGCCTATAAAATACTTTATCTCACTGATTAATGACATCTCAAATTCTTTTCTCATTTCATTACCAAAGTTCTTGCATAAAGAGTCATTTCCACAAAATATAATATCATCAACAAATATGGCTGAGATTAGTATTCCATTTTCATCATTCTTCATGTACATGTTGTTGTTCTCACTTGTCCTTATAAAACCAATCTTAATCAAACAAGAGTGCAGTGTTTCATACCATGCTCTAGGTGCTTATTTCAGACCATATAAAGCTTTGTTCAATTTACATACTTGATCTTTATTATTGTCTTCAACAAATCCTTCAGGTTGTTCAATGAAAACTTCTTCTTCTAATATTCCATTTAGAAATGCAGATTTGACATCCATTTAATATACCTTGAAGTTTTTGAAATTAGCATATGCCAACAATGTTCTAACTCCTTCAAGTCTGGCAACAGGTGCAAAAGTCTCACCATAATCAATTCCCTCTTCTTGGGCATAACCTTTGCAAACCAATCTTGCTTTGTTCCGAATGACCTCTCCTTTCTCATTTAGCTTGTTTCTGAAGATCCACTTTGTACTGATTACATTTTTGTCCTTAGGTCTTGGGACTAGTGTCCATGTGTCATTCTTCTTGATTTGATCAATCTCTTCAGTCATAGCATTTATCCAATCTTCACTGTTGAATGCCTCTTTTACTATTCTTGGTTCAAATTCAGATATCAAACATGTGTTATGTCTCAATTTGTTCCTTGTCATCATTGGATCATCCTTATCTCCTATAATCTGACTTGGTGCATGATGTCTTCTAACATATTTGGCTAATACAGGCTCGGTAGGCTCTGTATGATCCTCTTCATCACTCGGTAACTAGATATCTTCCTCATTTCCTTCAACAGTTATCTCGGTAGGACTTTTTGGTTGCACATAGACAAATTCATCATAGTCTTCTGGTTCTTTGGAATTCTTGTCATCAGTTCTTTATGCAAATTCATCAATTTTCACATTTGCACTTTCTACTATTTTGTTAGATGATTTGATCAGACATTTAAATGCTTTGCTTCTAGAAGAATATCCTAGAAATGTTCCTTCTTCACTTTTCTGATCAAACTTGCCATTTTTATCATCTTTATGAGCATAGCATTTCCTTCCAAAGATCTTAAAATAACTTACATTAGGTTTCTTGCCATACCAGATTTCATAAGGTGTCTTCAAAGTACCTTTCTTCAATTGAACTCTGTTCAAGGTGTAAATAGCTGTGCTTATTGCTTCTCTCCAAAAAAATTTTGGAACCTTCTTCTCAATCATCAGTGTTCTAGCACAATCCACAATAGATCTGTTTCTTCTATCAGCTATTCCATTCTGCTGTGGAGTCCTTGGTGTAGAGACTTGTCTTTTAATACCATGATCATTGCAAAATAAGTTGAACTCATCAGATGTGAACTCTCCTCCTCTATCTGATCTAAGACATTTCAGTTGTCTTCCTGTTTCATTTTCAACTCTAGCGTTGTACCACTTAAACATTCGAAAAGATTTTGATTTTTCTTTTAAAAACATTACTGACATCATCCTTGAATAATCATCCACAAATAATATGAAATACTTATGACCATAATAACTTTGAACTTTCAAAGGACCACAAAGATCAGTGTGTACAAGATCTAAAATTCCCTTAGAAGTGTAGGACTTACTTATAAAGTTGGATCTTGTCATCTTGCCCATTTGGCATCCTCGGCACATAGCATTCTCAAGTTTTTCAAGACCTCTTACTCTGTGCTTCTTACTTATCTTGATCAGATTATCAAAATTAACATGAAAAAACCTTTTATGCCATAACCAGGTGTTATCGATCTTTGCATGCAAGCACTTGTTGTGAGTATAGTCAAGGTGAAATGTATTACCTTTTGTTTGTGTCCCGGTAGCAGCTAACTTTCCGTTTTTGTCATGAACTTTGACAATTCCTTTCTGAAATTCTATTTGATAACCTGTGTTGTTTAGCTGTGCTACACTCAACAAATTATATTTCAAACCTTCAACCCAATAAACATCATTGCATCTTGCTTTATCAAGAAGTGTTATGGATCCTTTACCTCTTACCGAACATGGTGCATCATTACCAAATCTAACATAGCCTCCATCATAATCTTCTAACATAACAAACTTGTGTTTATCTCCTGTCATATGATGTGATCATCCACTATCTATAATCCAAGAATCATTAGTGTTTATGTGAGATATTAGGGCTTTTTCTTCATACCTTTCTTCATCTGATCCATCCTTGATAGCCACATAAACAACTTCCTCTGTATCAGTCTCATCTGATTTATCATCTTTAGATTCCTCATCAGCAATTAAGCAAGTCTTTCTATGTCTTCTTCTGAAGTCTCGGTGACCTCTGTAATGATTATCTTTCTGTCTATCATCTCGGTAATCTCTCTTTTCAGTGAAATCTTTTTCAGGATAGTTAGAAGCCATATGTCCAATCTTATCACAATTGAAACATTTCAAGGGTAGTTTTCCCTTATACTTACCTTTGCCTCTTGGTAACCTTTTGGCCAATAGTGCTTCAAACTCTTCTTGCTTTCTGATTTCTTCATACAGTTTGTGTACTTCCTCCATGTTCTTCCAAAATCTCTCACTTGCTCCACTATGATCTCCTCTAGAGTACTTATACTTTCTTTCATTGTAATCATTAGATTCATTCAGATGAAAAGAACTAAATGCAAATTCAACTTTATTTACCAATGACCCACTATTATCAAAATTACTTAACTCAAATGCATGTAGCTTACCAATAGTAGCATCCAAGGAAACTGGCATATTAGGTATAGACCTTAGTTCATTGATTGCAAAGACTCAGATTGCATAGGTAGGTAGAAGGGTTATTAACAACTTACTTGTCACATCCTTTTCTTCAATAGTTCCTCCTGCTCCCTTGATTTGATTTACAATCTCCTTTAGTCTTGTACCGTACTGGGTTATGTTCTCACCTTCATTCATCCTCATAGATTCAAGTTGTCCTCTTAGACTATCAAATTTTGCTCTTTGAACATGTTCATCTCCTCCATATACCGATATGAGCTTAGTCTACATAGCCTTCGCATCATTGCAGCCTTCTAGATCATTAAACTCAGAATCGGTCAATGCAGATGTTATTTCAATCATTGCTTGAATGTGTTCTTGCTTTGCCTTTATCTCTTCCATAGTCAATGGATAGGTGCTCGGTGCAACAAAATCATTCTCCAGATAGTATATAGCATATTCTCCAACTCCTGATAGATGTAGCTTCATCCTTTTTTGCCATGTAGAGAAACTTGACTTATTCAGCTTAGGTGCATCCCTCTTATACATCTTTGGATCTTTAACTCAAGTGCCTTTAAACTTTCCTTTCGGAGTCCAAAGCTCTGATACTTAATATAAGTACAGATTCAATAGCCAACAAGATGAGAGGGGGGGGGTGAATCATACAAACTTAATCATCCATAAAAACATCAGATTCAACCTCGGTAACATATATCAGTCATAGAATAAAACTGTCAAACATGTAAACTCAAAAGCATATGAACAATATAAACCTCATAACACTAGATTTAACGTGGAAACCCAAATAGGGAAAAACCACTATGGGATTTTGGACCCACTAAGAAATATACTCTTCTAGAGTATGCTCGGTTAAAAGCTAATCCTGTTAAAGATTACAAAACAGATTGCTAGATGTGACCCGGTTAAGGGATTTCCCTCAGATCTGTTAGGATCTTCACTTTGTTAGAAGTGACCTTGTCAAAGGATTTCAAACACTCATTTAGAATGTCACCTTGTTAGAGGATTTACTTATAAGACTGTTAAGTCCACTCGGTTAAGAGATTTCCTGTTACTTTCACAAGCTAACAATAATACAATCTATCTGCAGCTTTACATCTAAAATGCTAAAGCAGATTCTTATTTTTTCAATACAATCAAGACATAGAACTAATCTTGTCTATCTGCTAGGCATCAATACTCTATTATTCCAACAGGTCTTCAAGCTTCTGTGCTCGGTGATCACTATGTAGCATCCCTGTGCATACACTTGCCTGCATTCACTGTTTATCAACAGTTCCTTATTTATAAACAATCATCTAACCGCTTAATCTCCTTGATCACATTTCCCATGATCAATCATAGCCATCAGATCTTCAATCTTGTCCAGGTTCATTGTATCTTACGATCTGAAAAATGTTTTACCCTACCTCGAAACTTGCACAATCATCTTGGAACTTGTGTTAGGGTAATGCGGTTTAATCTGAGCTATAGATCTTCTTGCTGACTTTCCATTGCCTTAGATTCGTTTAACAAACTTCTTCCACGGCTTGTCAATCATTGATCCGCTCTAGCTCATCAGCTTCTTTCATTAAATATCACATGTAAACATTTAATGAATTCTATTATAGCTTGGTTACAACTCGGTGAATACTAAACTTTACTCGGTAGACATTCTGTCTTCATTAACCGACTGCGATAACCTTAGGGTTTACCAACTAGGTTCTTTGCCTGATAACATAGTGTAGTATTAACCTTTACATTTTACAACATATGTATGATGTTAAAACAATCTAAAACATCAAGATCTCATCATTGTCTGACTTGGTAGAGTTGCCCATTGAATAACTTATCCCTTTATTCATCATATTCTTTCTTGTGTATTTACCAACTTCTTTATAATCTTCATATCATATTTCTTAAGATATGGCAACATCATACTGAATTAGAAAATCAATTTCTTGATATCAATGACAAAATAATAATATCAAGACAGTAAAACATCTTTAATCAGTTATGTCCATAATCATCAACAACCTTCTTAATATCCTTGTTATATTGCCAACAGTATCTACAATACCACAACCATTTAACATTGCTTACATAACTAACTTAATCAAGAACACACAATCATCACATGAAAAACTCACAACCCATAACACAGAGATTTTTCACGTGGAAAACCAAATGGGAAAAACCACGGTGGGGATGAATACCCATAAGCTTTCTTTGAACTCTTTTGAAGTCTAATTTGTTAGGAGCCTAGTTCGGTTAAAGACTTTACAATAAGGTTCTATTAGGAACCAATTCTGTTAGGGATCATCCGGTTAAGGGATGGCTATAAACCCTATTAAAGGTTGAAACCCTGTTAAAGATTACCTCGCTAGAGGATTTAAAGAACTCAATGAACTTGAGTCACCTGGTTAGAGGATTTGCAACAAGCCTGTTAAAGCTACCCGATCAAGGGATTTTCCTTCTATTGAAATGGCTAGAGGAAAATAGATAAAACTCCAATCTGACAACAACACTCCTTGCTAAAGCAGGTCCTTTTCAGTTCCTCTCCTCTGCAATCACACTCTGTAGATTCCACACTCTGGTTTGGCAAGTATCTCAACATGCATACACAAACACATCATTTTCCAACACAAACAATAACAAACATCATTGACCTTATAGACAGCAATTAGGTCGATAGCATAAACCCTAAACCCTAAACATTTTAGGTTTATAGATACAAGCAGTCCAATCCTGACTGTTAAATCCATTACATAGAATGAAATGATCTAAACTAGATCTCAAGTCATTCTGCATCATCCAATCTTCACCGCATCTAGAAAATGGTGACCCATCACACACTCTTCATACACCTCTCAGAACATTGCACATTCCTAAGGTAGGCATTCAATGCATTTGATCTTTAGGCACAAGATCCTCAAGGAAATTCTTCATGTGCCCACAACTGACGTGGCATCCCGATCCTTATTCTTATCATTCACAAAACACCATCAGTTGCACAAAATAAGCCATACTGGAAACCCTAGAGGTGAACAAAGACTACCAACCGGTAGTCACACTTAGTGAACCTCGACACCGGTCCACTCCATCCTGGTTGACCATAACCACTTCCAATTTTCATACTAGTGCATATCGGTTCTTGCTTGAGCACTTATTGACATCAATGAAAACATACATTGTCACCACTTCATCAGATGCCAACAAGTAACATTATATTCTTTAGTACATGAATTTGAACCATTATCTTGCTATGCATCAAATAGATTTTTTACAATAGTTCTTTCGCTATTAATTTCAGATGATCTTAGGCCTAGAATTTTCATTCTCTCTCTAAAATTCAAATTTTTAACCATTTCAACAATTAATTGGCATCTTGCAGTTTGATTTAAGTTTTCAAAATAGTTTTGCCATATTCTTTTAACCATTCTCCTACAAGTTCATTCATTCATTTTATCAGGCATTGGCTTCAAAATATTCTCATCAATGTCAATTAGATACTTTGGTCTCCTACAAATGATTCTAGGAGGTGTTAACATCGGTGCATTGCTTGCATTAGGTACATTCATCACATCAAATAGAGTCAGTGTATGTTCATCATTGTGTGCATTAGGTACACTGATTGCATT